>NW_028274808.1:195656703-195811176 GCF_037043125.1 Eumetopias jubatus | reverse complement strand
CACAGCTCCCAGCCCTAAGGACAACATCCAGGTCCCATTCGGACTTGGCTTGATGATTACTCTGCACGTTTGTGGTGGGGTTTTTCTCGCCACTGTGAGTCTCCTGGAGGAGTTCAGTGAACTGACTGGGTGAGAAAAAGGCCTCTGTACCTGAGACACCGGAGTATATTCTACTCCCACAGCTGGCTTCCAGAAAGAAAACTAAACCCGATGAAAGAGGACGCATCAATTGCAAGCAATAGTCAGGCAAGTAAGACTTCCAGAGCTTTCTGGGTTCTCCTGCCAACCACTTTTGCAATGTGGTGGCGGGGGTGGGGGTGGGGGGATCCTTTGAGTTTAATTATATAGGAAATGAAGAAAGTAAAATTTCATTTTCTGTCTGGCCCCCGGCAGGAGCATGAGAATGTGTACCCTCCCAAATATCTTTCTACTTCAAGGAAAATTAGTCCTGGGCCTCTCTCTTCCTAGAACGTTTTTTTGAGAGATTGCATAGCTGTGTTTGCAGCGGGGACAGTGTATTCACACGGACATGTCTGTCATTTTTTCTGAAATAACACTTCCCACTCCCTTCTGTAGGTCCTCTGGTTGCCCAGAATAAAAATGATGAGAGTTTTCATTACTGTTCAAATTGCTTATAGCTTCTAAAAATCAGTCTTGAGGCATCAGCGGCTTTCATAGGGCATCTGATCCAATCCAAGTTCAGGGTGATGGTTTTGAGCACTGGTTCTGGAATAATTTATTTATAGAAATGGAATAAAACCCCCAGCCTGCAGATGGGGCCACTGGAAGGATTAAATGAAGGCGTGTAGCCCCTAGCATGATGTCCTGCCCGGGATAGGCACTTAGTAAATCTCAGTGCCTCTCTCCGACTGATGGGAAACAATGTTTCTAGTTTCTAGTTGGGTTTGTTCCCACCAGCAGTCCTGACTGCATGCCTTGCTGGGCTAACCCATCCTCTCTGTTCACTCCATCTGGCTGCAGTAAGCACTGCCCCCAGCCCTCAACACAGAGCTTCCACAAGCCCCGATGGGGCCGTGGTCCCTTCTCTACTAGGTTCAACAAAGGCATTTCCCCCAGAGAAGCTTTACAAACTGGGGAAAACTCTGAGCCAAAGCTGCAGGCTTCTGAACTCCAATCAGCTGGGGTCCTGAGGGGCTGGAACAGGCCCCGTGGCACCCACAGTCTAGAACACACAGACACCAATACCTCCAGGCCTGGAAAGGTCCCTCCTCCTATCAGCCAGCAGCTCTGCCGGCCCTGATTCAACCCAAACCAAACCATGACTCACAACTCCCACTATAAACAATGCAGCAGCATCTTACACTGGAGGAAAACTGGGAACAAACAAAGAGACCCATATTTGGAAGATAGGACAGCCACATGACGCCACAGAATACACTATCCGAGATCCTGGTGATGGGGGATTTTCAAGAACATGGAAAAATGCTTACAATATAAATATTAGGCCAAAAAAAAAAGATATAAAACAGCAGATTTGGATGCTCTGGAAAACAGAATAGATTTAGAAAAGGGCTTGAAAATGGCCTCGGGGGGGGGGCGGAGCAAGATTGCGGAGGAGTAGGAGACCTAGATTTCGTCTGGTCTCAGGAATTCAGCTGAATAGGGATCAAACCATTCTGAACACCTACGAACTCAACAGGAGATCGAACAGGAGAGTAGCAACAACTCTCTGAACAGAGAAGCGACCACTTACTGGAAGGTAGGACGTGCGGAGAAGTGAATCCGAGGTGATATTCGGGAGGATAGACGGCGGGGGAGGGGCCTCCGTCGGCCGCTTCTGGCAAGTGCTAGAGCCGCGGAGCACAAAATCGGACCTTTTAGAAGTCGGCTCCGCGGAGGGACGTCGCTCCAGTGGCTAAGCGGGGGGTGGAACCCTCGCGGGACAGCGTGGTCTCAGGACCCTCGGGGTCACAGAAAGACCGGGGGTTCCTGAGTGCGCCAGAGCTCCCAGGGATCGGAGCGGGGAAGCCGGCTGCAGAGACGGAGCCGAGGCGCGGGCTCTCAGCTCGGGGTTGCCATAAACTGTGATCCGCGGCCCAGTCGGGCCACTGCTCCCCCAGCAGGGACCCAACAAGCGGCAAATCCGGGGAGACTCCCCTTCCTTCCCGGGGAGGAGCAGCGCGGGAGTGCACCACAGGGATCTGCTGGGTTTGGAGACCACACGGGGTCGGGTGCCAGAGATAGCAACGCTCGGTCACAGGCCGGGTGAGCACGGAGTGCGGCCGGAGACCGGGGACACGGGAGTGACTGCTTTTCTCTGGGGGCGCACTGAGGAGCGGGGCCCCGAGTTCTCAGCTCCTCTGGGTGGAGATTGGGAGGCCACCATTTTTGCCCCGGTCCTCCAAAGCTGTACCGAGAGCTTGCAGGGAACAAAAGCTCCTGAGAGCAAACCCGAGCAGCTTGCTTAGCCCGGACCGACAAGGGCGGGGCAATTCCGCCTCCGGCAAAGACATTTGGAAACCACGGCAACAGGCCCCTCCCCCAGAAGATCAGCATGAACAGCCAGCAAGCCAAGACCAAGTTTACCGATCAAGGAGAACGGGAGAACTCCAGCGCTAGGGGAATACTGCACATAGAATTCATGACTTTTTTTTTACCATGATTCATTAGTTCATCAAAGTTAATTTTTGTTAACTGTTTTTTTTTCTTTTTCCCTTTTTCAACCAACATCTTATCAATCTCTTTTTTTAAGAAAAAAAAACATTTTTTATTTTTCATTTTTAGAGTCATATTTTATCCCTTCATAGTAGTTACCCTTATTTTTGGCATATATATATAAGTTGTTCTCTCTTTAAAATTTTGAGATACAGTTTCTTCTAACAGATAAAAATATACCTAAATCACTAGTGTATGGCTCTGTTCTAGTCTCCTGCCTGATCACATTCTCTCCCTCTTTTCTTTTTCTTTTTTTAAATCTTCTTTCTTTTTTCAAACAACTTCTTATCTTACCAAGTCCTTTTATAAAATCTTTTATAATTTTCATCTTTACAGTCATCTTCTATCCCTTCATTGTATCAACCCTTATTTTGCACATATATGTCTTTCTTCCTTTAAAATTTTAGGAGGCACTTTTTTCTAACAGACCAAAATACGCCCAAAATCTAGTGTGTGGCACTGATCTATGCACTAGCCTGATCATATGTGATCACATTCTGCTTTTTTTTGTATTGTTCTGTTTTTGTTTTTATCTTTTTTTTTCTTTTTCTTTTTTTTCCTCTTTCTTTTTTCTTTCTTTCCCTTTCTTTTCCCCTGGTTTCAGGTCTTTTCTGATTTGTATACAGTATATTTGCTGGGGACGTTGTAAACCTGTTAGCATTTTGTTCTCTCATTCATCTATTCTCCTCTGGACAAAATGACAAGACAAAAAAAATCACCTCAGCAAAAAGAACAAGAGGTAGTACCGTCAGCCAGGGACCTACTCAATACGGACATTAGTACGATGTCGGACCTAGAGTTCAGAATCATGACTTTAAAGATACTAGCTGGGCTTGAAAAAAGCGTGGAAGTTATTAGAGAAACCCTTTCTGGAGAAATAAAAGAACTAAAATCTAACCAAGTCGAAATCAAAAAGGCTATTGATGAGGTGCAATCAAAAATGGGGGCACTAACGGCTAGGATAAATGAGGCAGAAGAGAGAATCAGTGATATAGAAGACCAAATGATGGAAAATAAAGAGGCTGAGAAAAAGAGGGAGAAACAACTACAGGATCACAAGGGCAGAATTCGAGAGATAAGTGATACGATAAGATGAAACAACATTAGAATAATTGGGATCCCAGAAGAAGAAGAAAGAGAGAGAGGGGCAGAAGGTATATTGGAGCAAATAATAGCAGAGAACTTCCCTAATGTGAGGAAGGAAACAGGCATCAAAATCCAGGAGGCACAGAGAACCCCTCTCAAAATCAATAATAATAGGTCAACACCCCGACATCTAATAGTAAAACTTACGAGTCTCAGAGACAAAGAGAAAATCCTGAAAGCAGCTCGGGAGAAGAGATATGTAACCTACAATGGTAAAAATATTAGACTGGCAACAGACCTATCCACAGAGACCTGGCAGGCCAGAAAGGACTGGCATGATATCTTCAGAGCACTAAACGAGAAAAATATGCAGCCAAGAATACTATATCCAGCTAGGCTGTTATTGAAAATAGAGGGAGAGATAAAAAGCTTCCAGAACAAACAAAAACTAAAGGAATTTGCAAACACGAAACCAGCCCTCCAAGAAATATTGAAAGGGGTCCTCTAAGCAAAGAGAGAGCCTAAAAGCAGCAAAGATCAGAAAGGAACACAGACAACATACAGTAACAGTCACCTTACAGGCAATACAATGGCACTAAAGTCATACCTTTCAATAGTTACCCTGAATGTAAATGGGCTAAATGCCCCAATCAAAAGACACAGGCTATCAGATTGGATTAAAAAACAAGACCCATCAATATGCTGTCTGCAAGAGACTCATTTTAGACCCAAAGACACCGCCAGACTGAAAGTGAGGGGGTGGAAAACCATTTACCATGCTAATGGACACCAAAAGAAAGCTGGGGTGGCAATCCTTATATCAGACAAACTAGATTTTAAAACAAAGACTGTAATAAGAGATGAGGAAGGACACTATATCCTACTTAAAGGGTCTATCCAACAAGAAGATCTAACAATTGTAAATATCTATGCCCCGAACATGGGAGCAGCCAATGATATAAGGCAATTAATAACAAAAGCAAAGAAACACATTGACAACAATACAATAATAGTGGGGGATTTTAACACCCCCCTGACTGAAATGGACAGATCATCTAAGCAAAAGATCAACAAGGAAATAAAGACTTTAAATGACACACTGGACCAAATGGACTTCACAGACATATTCAGAACATTCCATCCCAAAGCAACAGAACACACATTCTTCTCTAGTGCCCATGGAACATTCTCCAGAATTGATCACATCCTAGGTCACAAATCAGGTCTCAACCGGTACCAAAAGATTGGGATCATTCCCTGCATATTTTCAGACCACAATGCTTTGAAACTAGAACTCAATCACAAGAGGAAAGTCAGAAAGAACTCCAATACATGGAGGCTAAAGAGCATCCTACTAAAAAATGAATGGGTCAACCAGGAAATTAAAGAAGAATTAAAAAAAATTCATGGAAACCAATGAAAATGAAAACACAACTGTCCAAAATCTTTGGGATACAGCAAAGGCAGTCCTGAGAGGAAAGTATATAGCAATACAAGCCTTTCTCAAGAAACAAGAAAGGTCTCAAATACACAACCTAACCCTACACCTAAAGGAGCTGGAGAAAGAACAGCAAATAAAGCCTAAACCCAGCAGGAGAAGAGAAATAATAAAGATCAGAGCAGAAATCAATGAAATAGAAACCAAAAGAACAGTAGAAGAGATCAACGAAACTAGGAGCTGGTTCTTTGAAAGAATTAACAAGATTGATAAACCCCTGGCCAGACTGATCAAAAAGAAAAGAGAAATGACCCAAATCAACAAAATCATGAATGAAAGAGGAGAGATCACAACCAACACCAAAGAAATACAAACAATTATAAGAACGTATTATGAGCAACTCTATGCCAGCAAATTAGATAACCTGGAAGAAATGGGTGCATTCCTAGAGATGTATCAACTACCAAAACTGAACCAGGAAGAAATAGAAAACCTGAACAGACCTATAACCACTAAGGAAATTGAAGCAGTCATCAAAAATCTCCCAAGAAACAAAAGCCCAGGGCCAGATGGCTTCCCAGGGGAATTCTATCAGACATTTAAAGAAGAATTAATACCTATTCTCCTGAAACTGTTCCAAAAAATAGAAATGGAAGGAAAACTTCCAAATTCATTTTATGAGGCCACCATTACCTTGATCCCAAAACCAGACAAAGATCCCATCCAAAAGGAGAATTACAGACCAATATCCTTGATGAACATGGATGCAAAAATTCTCACCAAAATACTAGCCAATAGGATCCAACAGTACATTCAAAGGATTATTCACCACAACGAAGTGGGATTTATCCCTGGGCTGCAAGGCTGATTCAACATCCGCAAATCAATCAACGTGATACAATACATTAACAAAAGAAAGAACAAGAATCATATGATCCTCTCAATAGATGCAGAAAAAGCATTTGACAAAGTACAGCATCCTTTCTTGAGCAAAACTCTTCAGAGTATAGGGATAGAGGGTATATACCTCAATATCATAAAAGCCATCTACGAAAAACCTACAGCGAATATCATTCTCAATGGGGAAAAGCTGAGAGCTCTTCCCCTAAGGTCAGGAACGCGGCAGGGATGTCCACTCTCACCACTGCTATTCAACATAGTATTAGAAGTCCTAGCCACAGCAATCAGACAACAAAAAGAAATCAAAGGCATCCAAATCGGCAAAAAGGAAGTCAAACTCTCACTCTTTGCAGATGATATGATACTGTATGTGGAAAACCCAAAAGACTCCACCCCAAAACTGCTAGAACTCATACAGGAATTCAGTCAAGTAGCAGGCTATAAAATCAATGCACAGAAATCAGTGGCATTCCTATACACCAACAACAAGACAGAAGAGAGACAAATCAAGGAGTCGATCCCATTCACAATTGCACCCAAAACCATAAGATACCTAGGAATAAATTTAACCAAAGAGGCAAAGGATCTGTACTCAGAAAACTATAAAATACTCAGGAAAGAAATTGAAGAAGACACAAAGAAATGGAAAAACGTTCCATGCTCATGGATTGGGAGAACCAACATTGTGAAGATGTCAATGCTACCTAGAGCAATCTACACATTCAATGCAATCCCCATCAAAATACCATCCACTTTTTTCAAAGAAATGGAACAAATAATCCTAAAATTTGTATGGAACCAGAAGAGACCCCGAATAGCCAGAGGAATATTGAAAAAGAAAAGCAAAGCTGGCGGCATCACAATTCCGGAGTTCCAGCTCTATTACAAAGCTGTCATCATCAAGACAGTATGGTACTGGCACAAAAACAGACACATAGATCAATGGAACAGAATCGAGAGCCCAGAAATGGACCCTCAACTCTATGGTCAACTCATCTTTGACAAAGCAGGAAAGAATGTCCAATGGAAAAAAGACAGTCTCTTCAACAAATGGTGTTGGGAAAATTGGACAGCCACATGCAGAAGAATGAAACTGGACCATTTCCTTACACCACACACAAAAATAGACTCCAAATGGTTGAAAGACCTAAACGTGAGACAGGAGTCCATCAAAATCCTAAAGGAGAACACAGGTAGCAACCTCTTCGACCTCAGCCACAGCAACTTCTTCCTAGAAACATCGCCAAAGGCACGGGAAGCTAGGGCAAAAATGAACTATTGGGATTTCATCAAGATAAAAAGCTTTTGCACAGCAAAAGAAACAGTCCACAAAACCAAAAGACAACCGACAGAATGGGAGAAAATATTTGCAAATGACCTATCAGATAAAGGGCTAGTATCCAAAATCTATAAAGAACTTATCAAACTCAACACCCAAAGAACAAATAATCCAATCAAGAAATGGGCAGAAGACATGAACAGACATTTTTCCAAAGAAGACACCCAAATGGCCAACAGGCACATGAAAAAGTGCTCAACATTGCTCGGCATCAGGGAAATCCAAATCAAAACCTCAATGAGATACCACCTCACACCCGTCAGAATGGCTAAAATTAACAAGTCAGGGAACGACAGATGTTGGCAGGGATGTGGAGAAAGGGGAACCCTCCTACGCTGTTGGTGGAAATGCAAGCTGGTGCAACCCCTCTGGAAAACAGTATGGAGGTTCCTCAAACAGTTGAAATTAGAGCTACCATTCGATCCAGCAATTGCACTACTGGGTATTTACCCCAAAGATACAAATGTAGGGACCCGAAGGGGTACGTGCACCCCAATGTTTATAGCAGCAATGTCCACAATAGCCAAACTGTGGAAAGAGCCAAGATGTTCATCGACAGATGAATGGATAAAGAAGAAGTGGTATATATACACAATGGAATATTATGCAGCCATCAAAAGGAATGAGATCTTGCCATTTGCAACGACGTGGATGGAACTGGAGGGTGTTATGCTGAGTGAAATAAGTCAACCAGAGAAAGACATGTATCATATGACCTCACTGATATGAGGAATTCTTTTTTTTTTTTTTTTTTTTTAATGCTGGAGAATTTAATTTCTAATTGATGACCTCCAGGATTGCAACCCCCCCCACCCCATCTCACATGGGGGCTGATAGCGCTTTGCTGATTGTCACAGTTGAGGTGCCAGGACTGAGTTTGGGGGACCCCACTTGGCCACCCCTGACCAGGACAGAGTGGCAGGTGTGGATGAAGCCGGAGCAGCGGCAAGAGGAACACAGGTGGGTTTGCAGGAGATTGGGGCACAGTGGCAGCCACCTGGGCCCATCCGCCCACCCACCCTCAGGGCCCCAGACCCCCTTCCTCCAGCCCCTGCCGGCCTTGGCTACTGGGGGCTGGGGCCTCCCGATTAGGTCCCCAGGAACCCCCCCCACCGGGGTCGACGGTCTCCAGGCACAAGGCAGGCAGCAAGCCGAGGCTTCGAGGCACAGATGGTGGGGAGGCCCAGGGACTGGGCAGCCCAGAGGGCCCCTCCTCACTACTGCCCTGGCTGCCACCATCATTGCTCCTGTCAGGGGCCCCCCGGGGCAGGCGGCGGCTCGGGGGTGAGGGGCTGCGGCTGGGACCACGGCGTTCACGGGATGAAGGCCGCAGGACAAAGCCAGGGAAGCGGGCCAGGCCTGGGCTGCGGCTACGGTGTCTCTTGGACTTGCCGGGGCTGGGGCTACGGGACTTGGGTGCGAGCAGCTCCAGGGTACTGTCATCCTCATCCTCTGAACTGGTGCTTGAGCTGTCTGTGCTGCTGCTGGCCGGCTCCGAGGTGGGCAGCGAGATCTGGAAGGGCTCAGTGACACCAATGAGGATGCTGTGCGTGTGGCTGTAATAGCCCAGGATGAAATCTCCATGGCCCTTGGGCAGCGACTCCTCACTGAAGGTCACCTGGTAGATGTTCCCATCCACATCCTCGTGTTTGGCCCAGACATAAGCCACGTAGTCCTTGCAGTGGCGGAAACCCACCCGGTACAAGCTGATCCAGTCCCAGGAGCTGCGGGCGAACACGGTTTCGATGCGGTACCTCACCACAGCCTGCTCTGGTCGCACCCACTCATCTGCCACCTCCAGCCGCACTAGCGGCACGTCGTCCCTGTAGGCAAACTGCAGGACGAACTGGGCAGCCACTGGCTTGTGGTCACTGACTGTGTATTCCATGTGGCTGCCGTAGCTGTGTTGGGTCACCTGGAGGCGGTGGCTTTCCCGTCCTGAGGGGCTGGGACCCACACCCGGAGCCTTGACCTTCCACAGGATACGGTCTGTCCAGGCTGGCTTCCGCTTCTTGGCACTGGTATCATATTTGTTAGTACCCACATCAAATTTGAAGGTGGGTGCAAAGTTGAGGGGCCCTTCCTGGAAGCCCTTCAGGATGGGCCAGGTGTTCTTGGCCATGTTGAGCTGTGAAGGTCCAAAAGGGCAGAATTGGACAACAGCTTGCACAGGACAGGTGAAGGCAAGAGCCAGAGCCTAGTAGTATACAAAAGTGTGCTGGGTCATGCTCTGTGTGTTTGGCATTTAGGGTGCGGGCTGGGATTCTGCACCTGGTCCTTCTCCCAGAGCTGGTGGAGCTGGTCGCTGTCGATGGCAAACTTGACGAAGTGCAGGTCATAGCTCTCAATGCGGAAGTTGAGGTCCCCAAACCAGAACACGAGGCAGCATTCGTGTTCCTAGATGTAGTTTAGCTCCCCCCCCCCCGCCATAGGCTCTGCCTCTACCCACAAGGCCCACTCAGGCTGGTACTCTGATAGGAGGAATTCTTAATCTCAGGAACAAACTGAGGGTTGCTGGAGTGGTCGGGGGTGGGAGGGATGGGGTGGCTGGGTGATAGACACTGGGGAGGGTATGTGCTATGGTGAGTGCTGTGAATTGTGTAAGACTGTTGAATCACAGATCTGTACTTCTGAAACAAATAACGCAACATATTTTAAGAAAAAAGAAAAAGAAGAAGATAGCAGGAGAGGAAGAATGAAGGGGAGTAAGTCAGAGGGGGAGACGAACCAGGAGAGACGATGGACTCTGAAAAACAAACTGAGGGTTCTAGAGGGGACGAGGGTAGGGGGATGGGTTAGCCTGGTGATGGGTATTAAAGAGGGCACGTTCTGAGTGGAGCACTGGGTGTTATGAAAAAACAATGAATCATGGAACACTACACCAAAACAAATGATGTAATATATGGTGATTAACATAACAATAAAAAATTTAAAAAAAAAATGGCCTCTGGGCGGGGCTGAGGTTGTGACTCTCTTCTTCAGACACAGGCTACCACCCATGAGGGGGCAGCCTCGGGCCAGCTCCTCGGTCTCCCTCCTTCAGGCCCCTTCATTTGTGCAATGGGATTATTACCTCAGTGTCTGCGATGTGGGTTGCTGTAGAAATGAGAAATACAGAAAGTGTTTCATAGCAATAGTTTTATTATTAAATCATTAAATTTGTGCTGTTTGCTTTTGCTAATAGAAGCCTGTGTGGCTTAGACCACAACTGAGACAAGGTTGGGGTTGGGGGGAGACAGAAAGAGAGAGAAGAAAGAAAAAAATTAAAAAAACGAAAGCGAAAGACCTTGAGATTTAAAAATCAAAGGCAGTCTCGTTCCACGCTTAAATTAACCAGAGATACCTGCTTCATCAAATTAATGGCCAGGTGTTCCTGTAATGACAAGACGCACGGGTTTCTCCTGTAACCTCAGCAGTCTCCTGCCAAGATGCCGAGCCCTGCTGCACCTCCCTGTGAGCCCGTCCAGCACCGATGTCTCTGAGGCCATCCACACTCCTCTCGCCCCGCCAGGTTCCCCCAGAGCAGGCCTGGGGCCATACGGAGGCGCCCTTCCCTGGGTCTCTGCTTCCCTCACGGTGCTGGGGCTCCCAGAACAGTCACGAAAACAGCAACATGCGGTGGGATTACTTGAAAGAACCAGCACTCGCTTCTGGATTCTCTGTCCGCTGGTTCACCGGAATCCTTCCTTTGACCAGCATCTAACATTTGCAGCTAATTGGGGCAGCTCTGCTCTTGTAGAGAGAATGATTTTATTCTTTGTCCCCGCTTGTTTACCTGCCCTTAGGGGAGAGGGAAAGGATGAAATACACCATTTCTGCTGGGAACTCATGGGGAGTCAAATTAAGCGTTCTGCTGAAGCCCTGGGCTTAAATACAGGAGCCCCCCACCCTTATCCACTGGGCATGCATTCCAAGATACCCAGTGGATGCCCGCAATCACAGATAGTACTGAACCCTAGATCTACTATGTTTTTTCTTACATCTATGTACCCATACCGATGATGAGGTTCAATTTCTAAATCAGGCACGGTAAGAGATTAACAATAACAATAACGAAGTAGAATAATTATAACAATACACGGTAATAAAAGTTATGTGAATGCAGCCTCACGCTCATGATGCCTTGCTGTATGTAGTAGTACTGTGATACTGTTCTTGCATTTCTTTTTCTTGTGACAATGTGAGATGATAAAATGCCTGGGTGGGGAGATGAGGTGTGGTGAGCGACAGCGGCACCGTGACGTAGCGTCAGCCCCCCCTGACCTTCGAAGATACATCAGGAGGAAGATCATCTGCTTCCAGGACACAGCTGATCGGGGGCAACTGACACCATGGAAAGTGGACCCACGGACTGGGGGGGAGGGGCTAGTGTACTGACACCAGGGGGGACAAACTCTGTCTCCCGTCCCAAGAGAAGACCAAACATCACCCACTCAGACACCAATGGAACAGTGAGTAGTTCGTTATAAAAGCCAAACCATTCACTGTTAACTTTTGTTGGATTCTGGTTTTGTTTCAATTAAGTCCTAATGGACAAGGTATGGGAGTGGGGTAATAAGTTGGAGCCCAAAGTTCTCAGTTTTCATTCTTCCTTTCTCACTCCTGCCTGCTGTCATTCACTAGTTCATTTGGCAAACGTCTTTGAGCATTTTCATGTTGAGAATATACATGTGTACGATATACATCACATGTATACAGTTGGATAATTAAGAATTCGGCTGGCCTTTGGCCCTGTGCTTGGAAAATAGCCTCTAAACCCTTGGGATTTCCTGAGTGATAGGAGTGTCTTTGTTATTCATGGTGGACCTGATCAGCCCCCACCTGGAAATTTATGCAAAAAAGATAGTTCAGGTGAGGGGCTGACCCCACTGGAAAGACCAACCAGGTCATCAGAGGCTTGGGGCTTCACACCAGGTGACATTAGCCCTACCTCCAAGAAGGGAAGGGGGCCTGGGGATTGACTCAATCAGTCATGCCTATGTAAGGAAACCCCGGTAATAAGTCTGGACACAGAGGCTTGGGTGAGCGTCCGTAGGGGACAGTACTCTGTGCATACTGTTATACATCCATCCACTGGGAGGCTCATGCATCCTACCTCTGCAGAGAAAAGACCAGAAGCTTAGTGTTTCAAACCCCCAGACCTCACCCTATGTGTCTCTTCTTTTGGCAGATTCTGATTTGTATCTTTTTTGCTATAATAAAACCATAATAAAACTGTAGTTGTTACAGCTTTTCTGAGTGCTGTGCACCGTTCCAGCAACTTATCAAAACTGAGAGAGTAGTGGGAACTCTCCAGTTTGCAAGAAGTATGGAGTGGCCCTGGGATCCCCGAGCTTATAGCTGGTGTCTGACGTGAGGCCTTTAGAGAACTGTGCTCTTAACTTCGAACTTGGCCTACCTCTGGGTAGTCAGCATCTGAAATCATCCACAGACCTTTGCACCAGGAGCTCCCCTGGGCACTGGGGAAAGACAAGGACCAAGATCACGTGGAATGACACTTGGACCTGTAGAATCCTGTCTGCTGTGCTTTTGCTAATCCTCCAAGCACTTGCCTGAACTATAGGCCAGGAATGAGCAAACGGGTGCCCAGTGTTCATTTTCCATCCTCGGAATCAGCCCTTAAGTGTTCCTCCTGCCCACCTTCCTGTCTGTTCTCCCAGCCCCAGCAGTCTCTGTGTGCTTTCTCATTTCCACTGTCACCCATGGTTCTATCCAACACACTCATTTAGTTCAACGTTGGTCCTTCTTGGTGACTCTTCTTAATGTCCACTGCAGTGGTCATCCTGCTCGAGGTTGGCCACTCTCTGAGGCCCCCTGCGTGTGCTTGTGGGCCAGCAGGATGAGCCCTCCAGTTTGGTTGCACCTGATGCCCCTCCGGTTTGGCTACACCCGAGCTCCATCCCCTTTGGTTCCACCCTCATCTTTGTGGGAACTCTTGGGACTAGAGCCTGGGCTCTGGATTGTCCACTCAGGCTCACACCTTGTAGTTCTTTAGAATACTGCTTCCAGAATCTTCCTGTAGGTTCTCCAGACAATACCCATAAGCAAGAGGAATTTTGACTCGTGCTCTGGGTTGACACATGACCTCACCCAAGACATATCAATTCTGCCTTCCCAAATACGGGCACTCACCTTGGCTCCCAACAACAACCCCAGGAACCCAGAAACTCCCATCCTGCCTCCGACACCCCCATCTAGGCTTCAGTGGCCTCTCAGGTGGGAGCCAGGCACTGGGCACCCTCAGGCATCAAGGGTAAATCTCCCACCACAACTCTGGCAGCCTGACTACTGTAGTGGTACTAATGAAGCAGACCTCAGGCAAGCAGTATTCTCCTGCTAAAGGTCAAGGCTTAAAATGGCACAAATCTGAGGCCATTCACCAGGTTTCAGATTGGCATCTTTAGTTTGCATGCATGACTGCTTGAAAATTTCAGGCATCATGTTACTTTTGATTTGTGTGTAAATTAGCCCTGGATTATGTGCATTCTTTTACAAAGGCATGGAATGGTTTAGATAGGTAGATAGATAATAGATAATAGATAGATAGATAGACAGATAAATAGACTGATGGACTACAGGTAAAATAGGAGATAGATAAGTAGATAGAAAAAAAGAAAAGTAGATTGATTGGATGGATGGATCGATATGGGCAGATACAACTATGCCAGTTAGAATTAGTCATTGGAAAGAGAAAAGACAAAGGCTTAGACACGTAGCAAGAAATGGACACAAGAAAAAAATATTCAGAAACATAGCATCTGTGGGAAAACTCACCACTCATGGGTTAATTGTTCATAGAGCCAGCCAGCTCTCCGAGGTCCTAATGACCCCAGCATCTATAGGAACCTCACTCCTTTCCTAGAACCTTGAGCACAGAGTTTAGCAAACAATGGCCCAGTTGGCTACATCTGGCCCGCTGCCTGTTTCGGTAAATAAAGGTTTATTGGAACACAGCCACACCCATTCATTTATTTATTGTCTCATTGCTGCTTTCTCACTGCATAGACAGAACTGAGTAGTTGGGACAAAGACCTTGTAGCCTGCTAAGCCAAATGTCTACACAAGCTCCAGCAGATCAGCTTGATGGAGCAGAAAGAAGATAAAGTTGAGAAGTAGACAGACCTGAGTTCACATCCCCATCTGTGTGAATGGGGCTGAGGGGGCACTAGAATTTTTACACAGGACAGTTGGCAATTTGGTTGAGGGTGAGGGTGCCTGCCAGATGGTCCTTTGCCATCTTGTACCTATGCCATCTGGGGGAAGAAAGAACTGAGGAACCTTCTGGAGTGTCTTCAAGGGCTAGGCCTCACGTGGCTTATATTCATTTCTGCTCATATTGTCCAAAGCTGGCCAAGGACCCTCATGGATGCATAAGGCCCCTGGGTGTTCTCTTCCAAATGGGGCATGGACAGGATGTACATTCATCAAGAGTGACTGTCTTGAGGGGAAACCAATGGAAATTTGGGGAGTGGGGGGGTTAAAGGGCCTCCCAACCTACCCCAGGAACTTGGACACATTAACTTCCCCGGGCCTCAGGTTCCTCATCTATGGAAGGGGGTTAGTTATGGTGCCCTCGCAGGATTATAACGAGAATGAAATCGGATGCTCTGCAAACTGTCTCTAACATGGACAGGCATAGTCAGTGCTCAGAGGTGGGAATCATTTCCATTATCAGCATTCCAGAAAGCTCCCAAATATCTGGAGAGAGAGAGAAGCACCGAGCATTTGTGCAGCTGCGGCTGGGCAGTGGCCAGAGCCAATTTCTGCTACCATGTGCATTATTCAAGTCGTGAAATTCTGCCTTACCTGGTGGTACCCAGCCATGGCCTGCAGGCCCTCTGTGCTCCCCCTGACCACCACCTGCACCCCAATTATCCCACCACTGAGGAGGCAAAGCTGGGGCCCTGTGTCATTGCTAAGCCAGTGTCCCTTCATGTGGGTCAGTGTCCCTGTGTCCCCACTGTGACTTATTTTCATCAGCAGCCCCCCATGGCAGCCTCTGTCTGCCATCTCTGTGGGCAGACACCCCCACCCCCAATATCTGCATCTCGTGCAAACAGGGATCACTTCCTTCTTCCACAATGCCAGAGCCCTGATGAAGATTGGCTCCCACACAAAAAATATCCCTAGGCATGGGCCCTTCCCACTTGCATTAAGTCGCACACCCTGGGGTCTCTGTCATCCTGGGCTCTTAGGCCCTGGGCCTGCCCGCTTACCCCTCCCCAGGCCCACTGCAAAGGGCAGAGAGTGTGAAGCGATCCCTGGACATGGGCTGAGCTCCTCCACCAGGCCTCCTTTGTTCCAACAGCCACTCACTAGGGGTTTGTCACTGCCCCCCTGCAGCAGTGCCATTTGCAGGGGCTTGCAGTGGTTCCCACCCTGGGAGGGCCTCCCAGGCTGAGCCCCCTCAGCCCTGCTCTGGTGCCCAAAGGCTGGGAAGTGCTAGCTTGTATTCCTGTTCTGGCCCCTGCAACCCAACTTGGGCTGGCCCTGGCCCCCTTCCCAGCCTCCTCCCCATCCACCCCTGAGAGCCTGCTGTCTAGCTCCCCAACTCATCACCATTCCCAGAAAGCCCTGCACTCTCCCTCAAGGTGTGGCAGGGCCCCCTGCCCTCCCCAGATAGAATAACGTCCTTCTCTGGCCCTGGGTTCATATCTCTGTGCAGCACATCTTGTCACTGCTGCTGGTCTTGAGAAGAAGGACATGTGTCCTTTTGTCTTGCCACCCCCAAGCCCTAACGACATAATACAAGCAAGGCGAACACTCAGCATGGGTGCGGGGGGATTTACTGCCTACCTACCCTCTCTGCGTTTGAGTAGCAACATGACTGAGACATGAAACGTGAGGTAGGACCTGTGGCACACCTTCAGACAGAGCACAAAAGGGGATTCCTGACCCCAAGGCCACATGGGAATGGGGAGGGGAGAGCTTGGGGACTGGCCTGGCCAGTACGAAAGTAGTCCTTCACTTCTCTTCTGGTTCACGCTGGTCAGCTGTAGCGCCCTGTTCGAGGACAGCCCCTAGGAGGTAGGGGTCAAGGGCAGGATTCAGGTATTTATAGGTCCCTAGTGGTGATACCATCCCAATACCATCAGAACTGGTCCCCAAAACTCCAGAGTTGCCATAAGTAAAGCCCACACAGCCATTCAGGTGGCAGGTGTCACAGGTAAACAGCCCACTGGGCTCATTGTGGCCTTCCCCATAGTCATCTTTTGCCTTAGTTTACCATCCCGAGGCTCCCCCATTGCTGCACTTCTGGGGACTGGCAATGGTGGACAGTGAAGGGGTCAAAATGGCACAGGCCTAGGATTCAGATAGATTTGAGTGTGACCACAGCTCTGCCACCTCTAGCTGTGTGACCTTGATCAAGTTGCTTAAACTCTAAGCCTCTGGTTCCTCATCCATGACGTGGGTATGACACATCAACAATTAAGTGCTATGGACTGAATGGTGATCTCCCCAAATTCATATATTGAAGCTCTACCCCTCAGTGTGAATGTATCTGGAGCTGGAGCTTTGGGGAGGTGGTTAGGGTTGGATGAAGTCCTAAGGAGGGGGCCCTCGTGGTGGGGTTGGTGACCTTATTAAAAGAAACATCAGAGAGCTTGCTTGCTTATTGTCTCTTCCACGGGGGGACATGGTGAGAAGGCAGCCATCTGTGAGCGAGGAGGAGGGCTCCCACCAGGAATCGACCATGCCAGCACCCTTATCTAAGATTCCAACCTCCCTAACCATGAGAAATAGAAGTCAGTTGTTTGAGCTTCCCAGTCTGTGATATTTTGTTACAGCAGCCTGAGCAGACTAATACATTAGTATGTCTATGAGAATTTCTATGTGCCCAACATACAGCATTTTATTGCAGAGATGACAGGCTGGTGATCAACTCTGTGTTGCCCCTCAATGGTGGAGAGTAGAGCTTGGGAGGCAGTTAGGGGTGACCCTTCCCAGCCCCCTGTATCTAGGCAGGCTGGGCACTGCACTGCATTTAGGGCTCTCTTGGCCCCTCTAAAATGTCCCCAAAGCCTGAGGACACCAGGCTGAAAATGCCTCACACTGTCACAATGACTGAATAGCTTGCTGAGCATGCTAGCCACAAAAGTAGAGCCACAACATTCCAAACAAGACATCTCATGGTGTGAATCTGGCTGGTACAGAAAAAGACCTGATTAAAAACATGTCCAATGACCAGGAAACCCAAAGTGTTTACCTAAAACTGGACACCGGCAATGCCCGAGAGGATAAGCCCTGAAGCCAGACTGGCCAGGGTCATACCTGGCACCCAATTATTGTGTGCCCATGGGCAAGCCAAGCTAGTTACCAGTATGCATCAGTTTTCTCATCTCTAAAATGGGGATAATGATGAAACACACCTCATAGGGTCGTCATGAGGATGCACAGTGCGAATGCATGGAAAGTGCCTGAAGGAAGGGCTGGCACCTAACATGTGATTTTTGTGTGTGTGTTGTTACTGATGTTGTCATAAAATTTATTTTTAATATTATGAAATTGAAAATCCACCCTGATCATGTGTAGATCTTCAGAAATCTCCTCCTCTCCTGAATTAGAAGTGTGGCTTATCAAACCCTCTTCATTCAGTTTATCGTCTCTCCCATTCAATACCTCCAAGCTCTGGACCCTTCCGTTCTTCCCACGGAAATAAAGTTATTTTCCTAAAAGACAAGTCATATCGCCCCTACGTCACGAACATGCCATGGCTCCCCAGCGCCCATAGACTAAATCTCAATCTGCAGCTTAAGATTTGAGGCCCTTTGCTTCTGGCTCTACTCTGCTTTTCTACCTTTTATTCCATCCCATCCCCCTATTTCGCCTGGGTACCAGCACATCACACCTCTACTAACTATTCCCAACATGTCAGCATGTCATCATGGCCAGGCCTTTGGATATGCTTCAGCTCTCTGCCTCTCCCCCTGATGCCCATGGAAATCCTACCCACCTCTCATGACTCAGCTCAGATGCCATGTTGCCATCCCTGATTCCCAAAATTAAACACCTGGTAGGCCCTCAGTAAATAGTTGTTAAATGAGACTTCTGGTTTCTAGACCAGCATGTAAAAATCTTGGCAGTTGCTACTCTGTCCTAACAAATAAAAAGCTGAATGAATTGAAAAATCAACAACTCTTAGATCAATCAGAGAAATGAGGTCATAGGGCAAACCATTGGCCTGAAAATTGAAGAGACAGACAGGCAGATGCAGAGAATCACAACCTACCAGAACAAAAAACCCAGAGTAGAAACCCCTGCAGGAGGCAGCACTAGGGTAGGAAAACCTGAACTGTGATTGACAAATTGCTGGAGGCTCAGTGTGAACATGGCTCAGAGTTACAAACTCCAGGGATGCCCCGTCACGGCCCCTACAACACAATTTTGTGTGTTTTACCACCAGGAGCTCTACCAGATCCTCCCAGTAAATATCCAAGAAAAATCCTCTCACATTTCCAGCAGGGGAGAGGAAAAGAACCATTCTGAAATACATCAAAGCATGCTGTTCTTTGCAAGGCCTGCCCCCAGGAGAAATAATTTTACCTGAGCTTAATCTACCTGCTGGAGTTTTATCAGAGCCTAACTTACCTGGGTGAAGGGAAATACCCATCTCCAGCCCCCTCCAGCCATCCTGTCTAAGGAGGGAGTGAGCAGGACCTGAGAGGCACTGGTAAAGTTCATGGTCCAGGGTTACCGGCTGACCAAAAGACTGAGACCTTATCATAAGACTGTAGCATGCTTCTTCTCCCTTTATGCCTTACATTACTAGAGGTCTGTTTACTGCATTTCCTTTTGCCCAGTACATCATTCCATCTTTCAAAAAAATTACAAGACATACTAAAAGGTAAAAATCAGTTTGAAGAGAGTAAACAAGCATCAGAACCAAAATCAGATACAGCAGGAATGCTGGACTTATCAGACCAGGAATTTTTTTAATTGGTTAATATGCTCAAGGCTTAATTGGAGAAACTAGACAGCATGCAAAAACAGATGAACAATGTAAGCACAGAGATGGCTATCCTATGAAAGAATCAAAAAGAAATGGTAGAGATCAAAAACACTTTATCGGAAGGGGCACCTGGGTAGCTCAGTCAGTTAAGCATCCGACTCTTGGTTTCTGCTCAGGTCACCATCTCAGGGTCATGAGATCAAGCCCTGCATCGGGCTCCATGCTCATTGTGGAGTCTGCTTGTCCATCTCCCTCTGTTCCTCCCCCTGCTCACTCACTCTCTCATAAATAAAATCTTTTTAAAAACAAACAAAAACACTGTAACAGAAATGAAGAATGGACCAAAAAAACAAAGAGAAAAAAGACTGAAAAAAAAAAAAAACAGAACAGAAATGCAAGAACTGTGGGAAAACTACAAAAGGTGTAATATACACACAGTGGGAACACCCAGAAGAAGGGAGAGAGGTGGGAAAAGAGGAAATATTTGAGGCAATAATGACTGAGAATTTCCTCAAATTAACGTCAGACACTAAACTGCAGATCCAGGAAACACCAAACAGTATAAATGCTTTAAAAAAAAAAAAGTTACACTCAAGCATATCATATTCAAACTTTAGAAAATTAAAGATTAAAAATAAAAAAAACACCTCTTGAAAGAAGCCAGGTCAAAAAGTGCATACTTCAGACAAAAGATAAAAATCACACCCAACTTCTCCTCAGAAACCATGCTAAGAAGAGAGTGAAATAAAATACTCAAAATGCTGAGAGAAACAAACAACCCACCAACCTAGAATTCTGTACCCTGCAAAATTATCCTTCAAAAGTAAATGACAAGTAGAGACTTTTTCAGACAAACATCGAGGGAATTCGTTGCCAGTAGATCTGCCTTGCAAAAAAACATCAAAAGAAGTTTTTCAGAGAGAGGGAACCTGATATTGCTCAGAAACTCAGATTTCCACAAAGAGAAGAGCATAGGAGAGTGAATAAGTAAAGGTAAAATGAAAACTTTTTTCTTTTTTTTTAAGATTTATTTATTTACTTGGGGAGGAGGGGCAGAAGGAGAGGGAGAGAGAATCTCTCTCTCTCTTTTTTTTTTTGTCTCTTAGGTAGGTTTCAATAGAAATCTTGAACAGCTGGGGGAAAAAACAATAGCCTTAATGATTGGGTCAGTAATAGAACACGACAAAAACACCAGAAATTTCCGCACATACTTTCCTATCACAAGTCTAGTCAGAAAGAAATACATCGATAAAGAAGACAGAATTTTTAAGAAAATAATTTACAAGGGAAATTCTATATTACTTTCTCAGTTCTAAAATACCATCTTCCCTTTAAAAAATTTAAGACTGAATGACAGATTATTTCCTTTACTGTTGCAAATACTGCAAGTTTATCAGCCAAGAGGTAAGTATCAATGTAATTTTCCTTTAAGTTTGAACACATGAGGGAGCAATAAAACAAATTATAAGCCTCATTTGACCTGATCTTATAAAAAGTCACTCCAGCTGGTCTTCAGTCCTGCTCTATCTGCAGAGAGATTTCCAGGACAGGTTTGTGTCATTCAGTCCATCCACAATACGTTGGATACGGTAGTCCGTAGTAACTGCCAGGATACCACACTGTATTCTGGGCTGCTTGACTGGCGTTTGGCTTTATATTTCAAAAGTACCTCCTTTGTGAATAGTCCTCTCCAGGGGGACCAGGAGGAGGGACATGGCCTCTCTGGTAAACGTTCTGGTTCTGTGAAAATTTTCTTACTGACTGCTGCAAATCCTGGGTCTGGGTGTGGAAATGCCGAGAAGGTACCAGGTAACCTTGGGTCTGATGTAGGTTATACCAATGTCCTTGGTTAACAGACTTAATAGTGGTATGGACTCGTTCCATCATATGTGTTGCATCTTCAAAACCACTTGATCTGGATACACTGGAATTCCAATTCTTTCTGATGGGACCTTTCTGAAGGTCTTCAATGTAGTTTTGTCTTTCCAAGCAATGTCCGCGGCACCTATTGAATAATTCAATTGCATCATCTGGCCTCATGCCTTGAACATCAATCAAATATCTGCAGATGAGACAGGCAGTCCTGTTTAAACCATGGGTACAATGAACACCAATGAGTTTGTCGTTATCTTTATTTTCTTTTAAAAACTCATTAACAGCATATTTGAATTTAAAAATAGTGTCATCATCAGGCACCTGATGCCCAATTGTATAAATTTTTAAGTAAGGAATAGTTTCTGGTAAGTCCTCTGGTTTATAATAACAGTAAGTATAAGTTAAATCAATAATTAGTCCAAGTTCTTCATTCTGTTTTTGGATTTTGTTAAAAAGATCCAAGGGTGAAAAACGTTCTTCTGGAGCAAGGTTCTTTTCAAAACTCTTTTTCAAAGGAACTTTGAAAGCAATGAAACGAGTCCCAGGCATCCGTTGTCCAACTGGGAGGTAGTCTTTCCACCTTTCCGGGACGTGGTTTCCGCACTTCTTCTTGGCTGAGCTACATCCAGAGAACACCTGTCCCTGGCCCCAGCCGCCGCGGGCATGATGCCACTGGCTCATCTGGGCCCCAAGATGCCGCCCACCCAACAGCAAGAGCGACAAAGCTGTCAGCCCAGGGCCCTCGGTGCCAATGAGAATTTCTGAGAAATTCTGAGAATTTCCTCAAATTAACGTCAGACACTAAGGGAGGGAGAGAGAATCTCAAGCAGACTTCCATGCAGAGCACAGAGCCTGAAGCAGCGCTCAATCTCACAATCCAGAGATCACAACCTGAGCCAAAACCAAGAGTCAGACACTTAACCAACTGAGCTACCCAGGTGCTCCTTTTTTCTTATTCTTAATTAATCTAACAGGTAACAGTTTGTTCAAAATAATAACAGCAGCAATGTATTTGGTTATCTATATAATATGCTTATGTGCAAGTGAAATGAATGACACAGGGGTGTGGAGAAATTAGAAATATTTTGTTATTATAAAGTACTAACATTACCTGTGATGTAAGGTAGTATTATTTGTAAGTAGTCTTGGATTAGTTGAAAATGTATATCATAAACTCTCTGGCAACCACTAAAGAAAGTTTAAAAAAAAAAGAGGTAAATGGATATGAAAGGAAAAGAGAAAATGGAACCATGTAAAATGCTCAGTTAAAACCACAAAAGGCAGAAGAAGTGTGGAAGACAAAAATGGGAACAAAGAAAAAAGGCAACAAATAGAAAACAGTAACAGAGAGTTAGATACTAATCCAACTATATCAATAATTACATCAAGTGTCAATGGACTAAATATGGCAATTAAGACAGATTGTCAGAGTGGATCAAAAAATAAGGCCCATCTATATGTTGTCTACAAGAAACCCACTTAAAATATAAAGACACATACAGATTAAAAGTACAGGGAAGGAGAAAGATATACCATGCTGACATGAATCAAAGGAAAGCAGTAATAACTATATTAATTTCAGACAGGAGATACTTTGACAAGGAGAGTTAACAGGGAAAAAGAGGGGCATTGCATACTGATAAAGGGACCAATACTCCAAGAACATATAACAAGACTTAATGTGTATGTGCCTAGGGGTGCCTGGGTGGCTCAGATGGTTAAACATCTGCCTTCAGTTCAGGTCATGATCCCAGGGTCCTGCGATTGAGCCCCACATCGGGTTCCTGGCTCAGCGGGGAGCCTGCTTTTCCCTCTCCCTATGCTTGTGCTCGCTCTCTCTATCTCTGTGTCTCAAATGAATACGTAAAATCTTTTAAAAAAATGTGTATGTGCCTAACAACAGAGCATGAAAATACATAAAGCAAAAGCTAATAAAATTGTAAGGAAAAATAGATGAATCACTATTATTTATAGTCAGAAACTGAAACACCCCTCTGCCAGAAATGGACAGATCCGGCAGGCGGAAAATCAGTGAGGACATAACTGAACTCAACAATGCAACCATCATCCAACTGGATACAATGGACATCTATAGTCTACCTCATCCAACAGCAGTAGGATATACATTCTTCTCAGGCTCACATGGACATTCAGTAAGATAGACCATATTCTGGGCCATAAAACAAACTTTATCAAATTTAAGAGAATATAAATCATACACTGCGTGGTCTCATACCATAATGGCATTAAACTAGAAATCAGTAACAGAATATAGCTGGAAAATCCCAAAATACTTGAAGATTAAAACAACACCCCTCTTAATAACACATGGATCAAAGAAGAAATCTCGAGAGAAATTTTAAAATAAAGCAATTTAAAAGAAAATGAAAATATTAGTCATCAAGATTTGTGGGATGCAGCAAAAGTAGTGCTTAGAAGGAAATGTATAGCATTGAATGAATATATTAGAAAAGATGAAAGACTTAAAATCAGTAAGTTTCCATCTTAGGAGACTAGAAAAAGAAGAGCAAATTAAATTCAAATAAGCATTATCCTGGAAGTCCTAGCTAATGCAATGAGACAATAAGAGGAAACAAAAGATAAAGATATACATATTGAGAAAGAAGAAATAAAGCTGTCTTTGTTCATAGAAGACATAGTCATCTATGCAAAGTTTGATAGAATTGACCAAAAAAATTCCTGGAACTAAGAAGCGATTGATTGTAGCACAGTTACAAGATAACAAGATGTATATAAAAGTCAATCACTTCCCTATATTACAGCAATGAAAGAATGGAATTTTAAATAAAAAATATTACCATTTACATTAGCACTAAAGAAAATGAAACACTTAGGTATAAAGCTAATGAGTTATGTGGATATCAACAAACTGATTCTAAAATTTATACGGAGAAGCAAAAGACCCAGAATAGCCAACTCAACATTGAAGGAGAACAAAGATGGAGGACTGGCGCCATCCTACTTTGACTTTTGATAAAGCTACAGTAATCAAGACAGCACGGTATTGGTGAAAGAACAGACAAATAGGTCAATAGAAAAGAACAGGGAGTCCAGAAATAGACCCACATTAATATAGTGAACTGATCTTTGCTAAAGAACAAAGGCAATACAATAGAGCAAAGAGGGTCTTTTCAACAAATGGTGCTGGAACAATAGATAGACACACACACACACACACACACACACACACACACACACACAAAGAATCCAGACACAGACTTTATACCTTTCACAAAAATTAACTCAAAATGGGGCACAGACCTAAATGTAAAACACAAAACTATAAAACTCCTAAAAAACAACATAGAAGAAAATCTAGATGACCTTGGGCATGGTGGTGACTTTCTAGAGACAACACCAAAGGCACAATCCATGAAAGAAATCACTGATGAGCTGGACTTCAATAAAATTAAAAACCTCTGCTCTGGGAAAGACGATGTCATGAGAATGAGAGGACAAGACACAGCCTGGGAGAAAATATTTGCAAAAGATGCATCTGATAAAGAACTGTTGCCCAAAATATGCAATGAACTCTTAAAACTCAACCAAAATGACACAAGTAATCCAATTAAAGAATGGGCAAAAGATCTGAACAGACACCTCACCAAAGAAGATATACAGATAGCAAATAAGCACGTGAAAAGATATTCCTACTTCTCAAAAAACATAAGAAAAAGTATTCAATGTCATATGTCATTAGGGATTTACAATTAAAACAAAGAGATACCAGGACACACCTGTTAGAATGTCCCAAATCCAAAGCACTAAGGACACCAAATGCCGGTGAGAATGCGGAGCAATGGGAACCTTCATTCATTGCTCCTGGGAATGCAAAACAGTGTGGTCACTTAGGAAGATGGTTTGTCAGTTTCTTACAAAACTAAACATACTCTTTACATATGATTCAGCAATCATGCTTCTTGGTATTTACCCAAGTGAACTGAAAACTTCTGTCTACACAAAAACCTGCACATGGATGTTTATAGCAACTTGACTCATAGTTGTCAAAACTTAGACACAATCAAGAAGTCCTTCCACAGATGAGTGGCTCAAGACACAGGTCCACCCAGACAATGGAATATTATTCAGCGTTAAAAAAACAAATGAGGTTTTGAGCCAAGTACAGACATGGAGGAAGGAAGCTTAAGTACATAAACTGAGTGAAAGAAGCCAGTCTGAAAAGGTCACATACTGTATGATTCCGACTGTATGACATTCTGGAAAAGTAAAACTATGAAGACCGTAAAAAGATCAGTGGTTGCCAGGGGTTAGTAGGGAGGGAAAAAGGAATAGGGAAGAAATGTGGATTTCTGGGGCAATGACACTGTTTTGTAAGATACCACAATGGTGGGTACCTGTCATTCTACGTTTGTCAAAACTCCTACAATACACAACACCAAGGGTGAACCGTAAGTGTGACCCTTGGACTTTGGGTGAAGATGATGAATTGAGGCAGGTTCACTGATGACAACAAATGTACCTCTGTGGTGCAGGAGGTTGACAGTGGGGGAAGTGGTGCACCGGAGGGACAGGGATACGGGGGGGTTCTCTGTACTTTCCGCTCAGTTTTACTGTGAACTGCCTTAAAACTGCTCTAAGAAATAAAGTCTATTAATTAAAAAAAGATTTAAATGGATAAACGACAGAATTCCTCCTTCTTCCTGTTCCCACAGTTGTGGCATGAACTTATATTTCTCCTCGTACATCACTGGATTCAAGGTTCAAGTTTCACAGGGCCTTTTGCTCTAAAAACCATGAGCGCGAAGGTTCTCTACCCTCTACTGGAGTTTCTGCTGAACCGTCAAGATAAAGCAAGAGTGTCAGCTTCCAATCTTCTTTTAAAGACAAGTATGGACAACTCAGATCCCCATGTCAGGATGATGTCACAATGACAAAGTCAAAGCCACTGCAGGAGTTCGGGGAGGCCATCTCAGCCCCTGGCTTTCAAATTGGTCTTAGCATCAGAATCCAGTTTTCAAATGAACTTACATAGAACCCTCCAAATATACAAGAGTTAATAGAGTAAAAAAAAAAAAAAAATCAGAACTGTCCTGGCACCTGATTCTAACACGTTTCATTTCCTAACACAGTCATTATTCCTTCCGGCTCATCAACTGAGAAATACGATAGACGCCCCTCCTATATTATTGTCCAAATAGCTGGTGACAATGCCGAACAGGACAGGGCTCAGTAGCATGATTTGGAAACTTCCCTTTCCTTTCGCGTATACAGACACATTGGCAAAATGTAATGATGTAATTAGTTTGGACATTATGTTAGAAAATGCATAGAAATGTAAGATTGCTTAGAAAAGTAAGGGAACAGAATAATGAACATCTACATCTAGATTTCAGGGTTGTAATTATTTTTCTGTATTTCTGTTGCATATATAGGCACTGATTTTTGGGGGCTCCTGATTTGGACAAACCAGCTATAAAAGACATTGTGGGACTGTTGAAGGACATCTGAATTTTAAAAAGGCACCTCTGCAAAGTCCAGGACTCCTGGCAACACTTTAAGACCCAATGGTCCAGCCTCCCTTGCATTTTGCACATGGGGATTCTGGGCCCCAAACAAGGAAGAGCCCCAAAAGCCTCCAGGAGGCTGGCTTCTGCCTGCCCCTTTAGCTCCTACCCTAGGCTCCCTAAAAGGCATTCTGTGCTCCAACCGCATCACACATGCATTCCTGCAAACATTTCACAGATCTCAAGCCTCTGTGCCTTTGCTCTACCTTTAAAACAAAGCTGAGGCATCACCTCCTCCAGGAAGCCTTTCCTCACACCCTTCATCCACCCTACGTCCAAGGGTGGAGGTAGGTCAAGCAGAAGCCAGCACCCCCAGGAGTGGGTGGCACACAGACCTAATAGTCTAGGTCGGCAGAACCAAACCAAACCTGCAAACTAGCAGGGAGGTGTGAGGGCGGCCTGGGGAACTGCACCTGTAAAAGGAAATTCCAAAAGGGAAGTAAGTATTGCTAAGAGAGTCACTCAAAATGGGGTGGGGAGGATACCGAGGAAGCAGACCTATGGGCTTCTGTTTCAATTCTGGGAACACCATGAACTCTTGACTTTTGTCCATTATGACTTGCCAAATGCACATTGATGGCCTCTTGGAAGACCTCCTCTACTGCGAACTGAAATAGAGATAATGTAACACCCGTTAGCTACGGAGCCAATCCTGCATCAGGTGGTCCGTTAAGCGTTGTCAGCACCAATCACGATTCCTTCAAAACAAGTTACCCAACCCTGTGGGTTTTGCCTTCATAAGCCTGCGCTCCCCGTTGCAAACCCGAGCACGATCTCAATCTCGGTCCTCTCTGTGCCTCCCACATCGCAAATCCTAAGACCCCAAATAAACACTTTCGGTTGCTTTACAGCCTCTTCTTGATTGACATACCTACTGTCTTGATTCCAGATGAAAACAAAGGCCAATGGTGGATCTTAACCAACAGATACCCAAGTGACCTCTAGCTGTGATTAAAAGCCATAAACACAAAAAGAACATCAGGAAAATGTCTATGCATAAGGTCTCTCTGTGCCTCCTCGGGTTCCATGCAAAGGAATAAGCCCCTGAGACGTCTGAAGACCCCTCTCCTTGCCCTGCACTCTCCCAGGACACTCCAGCAAGAACTGAACGCCCCGCGTTGTGACATTGTTTCTGTGTCTCTCCTCTCCCCCCCTCGACGGCAGGGGCTGGTCTCACTCTCTCTATCCCTCTCCTAGACCCGCTGGCAAAGGTCTGGTACAGAACAGGCCTGCAAAGCTTTGCAGAATCGGGTACCATCCCGGCCAGGCGCTAGCCGCCGAAGATTTCCACGTGGCCGCAGCGCCCTCTGCCGGGCGCATCCCGCAGCCGCGGGGCACTCACCTGAGCGGGGGCGTTCACCACCGACAGGTTGTACCCGTAGAGGAAGGAGGAGCCGAAGGCGCCCACGAGAGATGCCACGATGAGCGAGCAGGACCAGTCCTGGGAAAGGAGAGGACAGCACGTCAGATCTGGCCGTCGGGCACAGAGCCAGGGGCCCACAGGGCGTACCTGGGCTGTCCCCTCGTCTGGGGAGGCCGCCCCTGAGATTTCCCAGGACGAGGATAGAAGTTTCTGGAGCCGGCCGGCAGCTGAGTTGCCCATCCAGGTCCACCTGTGCAGGCAGGCGCCCTGGGCGAGTTGGGTCAGCCCCCGGAGCTCAGTTTGCTTCTGACTGCTGCAACAAATCAGTGACTGGCAGACCTAACGTCCTTAGCAGGTGCTTTGCAATCAGCCACATAGTACTCTTTCAGTTGAATTTGGCCACTTTCTGAACCACACCGGAGCAAAAAGCAAAGCCAGACACAGCCGCCAGCATCTGGGGCTTACAAGAGGTCTGGGCCAGACATTGCTCAGAGCTCTTTCTGGATATTCTATCCGGGAATCCTTAGATCAGTACTATTTGATCCTGATGTGATTAGGTGAGGAAACGGGCACAGAGGTGTCCGTGCTGCTGTCCGGGGTGGGGGCTGGGGCCCATGCAGTCTTGCGCTGCACCACACTGCCTCTCCGTCTGGGAATGGGTCTCGGGGCCCGAGGCTGCCCCGCTGCACACGCGCTCACATGCGCGCTCGCGCAGCGCCGCACCTGCCGTTCCAGACGCCCCTGTCCAACCGCAGGCCACTGTGAGCCCCTCAGGCCAAAGGCCTACAGAGACATACAGGGCTCAGCCTGGAGAACGAGGCGTCTGCCTCCACGAATCCTGTCCTTCCGCCTCATCCAAGGATGGTCACAATCAGGACAGGGCCCTGGAGCGGAAGCATCTGGGCCCCTTGGCAAAAGCTGACCAGCCCGCAGGAGCTGGAGACGGGACGGGTTGCCATCCTAAGCTGGCCGGGGGAATATGGGCCAGTCTCCAGATGGAGGCGACCCAGGTGCTCTCGGAAGCCGCCTTCTGCTAGCCTGTAACGTGTGTGCACTTTGCAGGCCAGGCCCTCATAAAGCTCCAGGGGTACGGCGGCAAACAAAACAGACAAGGTCCACAGTTCCGGGAACTGAGCCAGTCAAATACTGTTTGGAAGGGAAAGCAGGACCCCAATAGCCAATTCCCTGCTCTGCCCACCTCAGTAGTCTCCTCTAGCATGGGATGCAGTGCTGGACGTTCCGACTACTCAGCTGTGGGCACTGGAGCCAGTTTCTTGACCTTTCTGGGTCTCAGCTTGCCCAGCTGGAAAATGGATCTAAGAACCGCACAGCTGTCCAGGTTGTTGAACACTCACCGTGTTGCTGGGTGAGGATGTTTAGAATGTTGCATGCACACAGGAAGGGTCCAGAAAGCCTGTTTACTCTTTTCTGCTTTCCCTCTGGCCCAGCCATACAGAATGGCTGTTGCCCAGGTCAGGTGCCAGGGTCTCCCTTGGCTTGGCCCATGCAGCTACGTACGCCCGGAATTCTCCCTTCTAGAGACTTGTGTATCCAAGACCCATGACCAGTGTCCTCTCCTCTGAAAGCTCCATCTCCTCATGTTGACATTTGTCTATGATTCAGCTCTGTCCTACCCCGGCCTCTGCCACTTAGGACTGTAACCTTGGACGAGTTACATAGTTGCTCTGTGACTCAGTGTTCTTATCAGAAAATGCGGATGATAACAGACCCCACCTAACGGGCTGTTATGCTGAGTTAACACTGTGCCCGCGAGAGTTAGCAACAGAGGCCGGACAGTGGGCAAGGGTCTCACTTTTTGAGGGTGGGGGCTCTTGCTTCCAGGAACCAAGCCTGCTGCAGAGAAGGTAGTCAGGAAATGCTAGTGATCAGAGGGAGGTGAGAAAGGGGGTTTATAAGCCACCGGGATGGACATGGCCAGATGTGGGGCCAGAATCTCTTCCTGCAATAAGAGGGGCCTGAACTGCATGGGATTCATCAATGGAACAGAAATGCACTTTGGACAAAATGCCCGTTCTCCATAGTCCCTTGTCCGCTGGGTCTTGGCTCAGATGTCACTCCTCCCGACGCCCTGGGCTGTCCCAGGCGGCCTTCTGTCCCTGGGCCCCCTTGCTTCCAGCCCTGGTCACTGTCTGCACCCATCAGAGGATAGAGAAGGGCAGGTGGGAGTCTCTCCCTGGAGCCCGGGCCCCCACTTGGCCAGCCGATGCCCACCCCTTCTCATCACCTGCCCCAGGGACAGAGGGTACCAGCTGTGGGGGCGGGGAAGGAAGAGGGGACGCTACCCAGCAGGTGCGAGGCCTCATTTCCTGAGCACAGCCACGTTGCCAGAGGAAACTGCAGCTCCAGAGCGGGAGCTGCATGGCCAAGGTCATGGGGACCAGGATGCCTGCACTCAAGGCAGGCTTCTCTGACCCAGGGCCCCAGGCCTTCCAGGCCGCAGAGGGAGTTAGGCACAGCCACCCACGCTGGGCCTCTGAGCCCCGTGGCAGGGTCCAGAGGCCGGTTTCTGTGTTTACCTTTCTGGTCCTCCTGCCCGGTGTCCCTCTCCGGGAGCGGCCACGCTCGGCAGCTCCTGCGCGAGCCCAGGCCCGGGAGTCCATGCTCCTCCGGCCCCGGGCTGTGCCAGGGCATCTCTGAGCAGGAGGCAGAGTCCACGAGGGGGCGGGGGCCCGGCAGGAAATGCGGCAGTTCTGTCTTGTCTGAACAGGAAACGGGCACCGTGGGCTTCCCCCCCACCCCACCCCCGTTCCCCGTCATAGCAGCAACCCAGCAGTCGTGGAAGGGCAACTTGCCTTCTCAGGAATCACCACCCAGGGCAGGGATTTTTCCTTTGGCACCTTTGATTTTCCCTCCCAACCGCGTGCAGCGAGGGAGCACCGGGCATGAAGCCAGGGTGCCTCCCAAAGGATCGGGACAGAAGGAACGTCACTGGTGGCAGGGGAAGCCTGCTGGCGTCCCAACCCTGCCTCTCTAACTGTGTCCTTAGCCAAGCCACTTTGCTTCTCTGAGCTACGGTATTTATGAGGGCAAAACGGATCCCTCCTGGACTGTCCATCCGTTAGTTATTCTGAGGCTCAACTAGAAAACACATAGCTTCGAGCAGCATGTTGGACGTGGGCATGACTGCCCTGCAGCTCTCCAACAAATGAGGAGGCTCTGCATTTGGAAGAAAAAGGATCTGCCCCTCTTTTGGTCATTACTCTGTCCTGCTCACTCGGTGTTGGCTCAGGGAAGATCTCTTCCTTGCCCAACCCCGGGCTGGCTCAGGGAACGCATGAAGGGGGCAAGACCCCTCCATGCATACTTAATGTCATGAGAGTTGATTCACCACGTGGCCAGTTGGCCCCAGATGTCAGAGAAGTACCTTTAATCATGACAGGTTTAGGACAGCCTGCCTCAGCCATTTGCTCCCAGACGCAGAAGGCAGGTACCGAGGCCAGGGGGCGAAGGTATGTTTGGGGAATGCAGAACCCAGAGAAGGCTAGGGAGGTATCAAGTCCACCAAAAGAGACAAGGAGCAAGCAAACTAGGTTCAGTGGATCACAGACAATGAACCTGGGGCTGGATCATGGAAGACTCTCTGGAAGAGGTGATTCCTGAGTAAGCCCGGGGTGGGGGGGGACAGGGAGGGATATGCAGGCAGAGAAGGGGCGTGGGGTGGGAGATCATGAGCCCAAACCACGGGCATAGATGCTCTGGGGTATGTGGGAAAGCAGAATAATTGAGCATGGCTGGGGCCTGAGTTTTGGGAAGGGGCGTGGGAGGGGACTGGACAGCTGCCTCCCAGGGTCTTGGGGACACACTCTGTGCCGTCCTGATGGGGACTTTATGTTCATCCTCCTCTCCCCCTCCGCCTCCCCCTCCTTAGCTCAGGCCCTTCTGTGTATTCTCCCTGGCTCCTCATCGCTAACAGGGGGTCTCACCTGATTTCGCTAGAACTCAGACTGAGGCAGGTGATCTACCCCCCCCACCCGCCATTTAAAATCGTTCCGTGCTGTCCCATTGGAGTTGAAAACTCAGTAGGCCCCAGGACCCAGGACAAATATGCAACTACATTTGGGTGTGAAGTGGGGAGTGGGGGCGGGGACACCCCCGCGCTGTGAAGGCTTCCCAAGTCAGCAAGCATTAAAGGCCCTGCCCGCCGAGCACAGCATGTCCACAAGCCAGCAGCGGGCTCCGAGTGTGGCCTTGAGCCCCTGTCAGAGCTGTCCCTGCACACCTCTCCTGCCTCAGCCTCCCTGATCCAACAACCTGCTGAATCTGAGCTCCAAGGCCAGAAGCCGGAGGGGATGCAGACCCTAGGGATGGCGGGAGACCAGCCGCCAGCGGCCTGCCTGGCCCGGGTCCGGCCCTGTACCAGGTGCTGCCCCAGACCCTAAGACTGGACATGCGCAGACTTCACTTTTCCTTTTGGTCCCGCAGCCTGGAGGCGGTGCTTGGCCTGAAGAGTTCCTCTTATTGGTGGAGGTGGCTGCCCATAACTCCTCTCCCCCCCCCCCCGCCCCCCGGCCTGCCAACGGCGAAGGAACCCAGAGGGGAGCAGTGCCTTGCCCGAAGTCGCTCACCTGAGAGTAGACCCCGCTCAAGTTCCAGGCCAGTGCTCCAGCTATTTGGAGAGTGGCCTTCACGTTAACTGCACTGCCTTCCTTTGAATTTGAGCTTTTCAGGGTGACAAAATGGACAGCTCTACTTTCTGGGAAACCTTGGTGGAGGTGACACGAGCTGTCCCTTCCCGTTCCACGGCTTAAAACCCAGACACGGGTGGCGCACTGTCTGGGTTTGAGCCTCCGCTCAGCCAGTTAGGACCTGTGAGCCCTGGTGCAAGTCCCTCGGCCTCTCTGTGGCACAGGGTCCTTGTCTGTAACATGGGCATGATGGGGCCACCGCCTCATAGACATGTGGAAGATTCTGTGAGTTTATACTCGAAAAGCACGTCGAACCGTGGAAGCTAAAACATCAGCCAGCATACAGCAAGCATACAATAAATACTCACTAGTATGTTTTAAATCACCTTGTCCCCAGATAATGTGCTATATCTGGACCCAAATGCTCTCACCCTTTTCTAAATAAGTACCATCCTGTGTACTCTGCGTAGAAAGATCTGGGCCCCTCTAGGGAATTAGTGTCCTCCGCAGTAAAAGGGGAGGTCTGGAGCCAGGTTAATGTCACGGGACAATTGCTAAGGCCTGTGCCAGTGCTCAAGTTTGGTCTCTCGGTGATGAACATGATGCGTTGCACTTCCCTGGACCAGACAGCAGGTAACTGGGACTACCCATCACCCAAGCACCCTCCTCCTGCATCTCCTGGGTCACATCTACACTGCTTTGCCCTTGGCCAAATGTGTTCACGCCCATGATATCACCAGTCCTCCGGCAGGCGTCCGAGGAACTGCTAGGCCAACGTGACAGGGAAGAAGTGGAGTTTGCTTGGCCTGTGGCGCCGCGCTCTCCGGCAGACCCTGAGAAAGTTAACTCTATCAAGGATGTGGCCGTTAGACAAATGTTCCCAGATGTGCTGAGGCTGAGCCACAATCACCCTCTTCTGACACTGACTCCTGTATGCACACACCCACCCACCATTATTTATCGAGTACCTACCCCTGCCAGGTTCTCCTGGCCCGTGCTCAGGCTTGCCCTCTGGCTACCCATAACTGCTCATCGGTCGGCACTCCGCCCTCTCACCAGCTCCCCCCAAAGCTCCGCCGGGCCTCTCTCTGCCCCTCTGTGCTCTGTAGGCCACTCACAACTGCCCTGACTGTGATCATCCTTACTTACAAGTGTCTTTCCCTATGTGTGCCTTTCCCTCTGGACGGGAGCTCACCAAGGGCCGGGGCTGCGTGTGTCTGTTATGCCGTGAACTGTTTCCCCCTCCCCAGATTCATCTGGGGAAGTGTTAACCCCCAGCACCTCAGAAGGTGACTGTATTGGGGTACAGGGTCTTTAAAGAAGAGAGTGGGGTAAAATGAGATCACTAGGGTAGACCCCAATCCGATATGACCAGTGTCTTTATAAGAAGAGCATGGGACACAGACACATATAAAAGAAAGTCCACGTGAGGACGTGGGGAGAGGACAGCCGTCTACACGCCAAGGACAGAAGCCTCGGAAGGAACCAACCCTGCTGACATCCTTGATCTCAGACTCCAGGACCGTGAGAAAGTAGATCTCTGTTGTTTAAGCCCCCCAGCTTGTGATGCTTTGTCGCGGTGGCCTGAGCAGGCTAATTCAGCGTCCTGAGCCTCTTTGGATTCCCAGCGTTTCCTTCCTACCTCACTCAGGGAAGGGGCCAGGTCGATACTTCTGGAACTCAAACTGATGGTGTCCTGAAGCTAGAAAGTCAGCTCGGACAAGATGAAAATTTTCTACCAGGAAAGGAAAAAAAAAGGGGGGGGGGAGTTTTTTATTGAATATCATTTAAGCAGAATGATTGAGATGACAATATCACTTCCTTCGTGACACCAAATACCTAGACAGCAGAGCCTTGACTCTACCTCATAGGAGTGTGTCCTTGGAGGGAATGACTGTTTATTTAACGTGACTCTGCCACATCCCTGGATGACCCGAGGAGGTGGCTGGACCCTCCTTAAACCTCTGTTTCACACCTCTGGGTGGGGACAATCACTCATAGCCTGCCAGTTCCACAATTCCCTGGAGGTTTGATAAATACACTTGTGTTGATCTTTGTCCGGCTAAATAACGTTTATTAAAAATATGGACAGATTTTCTTCTGAGTCCTGGTTGCTTCTGCTGCCATCACAGGAGATGAGGCACAAAGGGACCAGGGTTCGAGACCACTCCCCCCGAAACTAGCTACGTAGCCTTGGACAAGTGGCTTCATCCCTGTCTGAGCCGCAGTTCCTCGCCTGCAAAATGAGGGTGGTGATGTCTTCACTGTGGTATGGCCAAGAGAACCGAAGGAGAGACCCGGGTAAAGGCCCCACACAGAGCAGGTGCTGTCTGGCTTTGGTTTTTGAGTCTGGTTTAAAAGAAGGTGCAAGGATCCCTGAGGAGTGAGGGCCTCTCTGGCGCAGGTGGACTGGGCCTTGTGGTGGGGTAGGGGATGGGTTTCAGCGTATCCTCAAGGACAGCGACATCCTCACTCTCACACAGCAGTGTGTCCCCTCATTGCGAAATGACCTTTGGAGTGGAGACCCCCCCCCCGCCAGGTCCTAAAGACCACCAGCAGATGAAAGAGTCATCATCAACCAGAGTACAATACGATCAGTGGCCTATGCCTCGTAGCACATGCTTTCCCGTTCACCCGGCAACTTGCCGCACACCGTTGCTTCTAGCCCCTGCTCTCTCTTCTCCACCTGACCTCGCCTCCATCTACATCTCCTCGGGAGCAGCGAGGGGGCTGGGAGGGAGTGCCCCAGCGCCACCAGAACAGGGAGAGATAAGGAAACCAGGACTGACCAATTTCTTTCTCGCCAAATCACTTTCTTTGGAATCTGCTGAGTCCTTTTCACTGCACTTCATGGTTTATTTTTCAAATTTTGGACTGGGTTTCCTTGTTCCTGAAAAAGAGAAAAAAAGGAAGAAGTCATTAGATACTTGCTGTCCCAATGGGTAATTAGGGAAGGTGGCCCCAAAATGGGGGGGTTGCCTGGTGAGGACATGAGGACCGTGGTGCCCAGCCCCCCTGGGGACCCATGCATCTCCATGCTCCTCTCTGGCCTCATGTCTCCATCTGCAGGATGCGGGACGGTGGGGCTGGATGACTTCTGTGTTTCCCACACTTGCTGTGTTGCTTATTAAATACAGGCCCCCTCCCCAAAACATTCTCATTCAGATGGTCATTCTTATGGCAGGGAAGATCTTGGAAACACCAAAATTTCTGCCCCCAAGATGTGAAAATAAAAGCGGTGTAAATTAAAACCAAGTGCCAATCTTCCCTGTCAAATCGGAACCAGTCACCAAAATGGTAACCGAAATCACTGGCAGGACAGAAGTAGAAAAATGTGCAGCTTTTCTGGAGTTTGGAAATAAGTTTCCAGAGCCATAAAAATATGTAGGCCCTTTGGCCCAACTACTCCATCTATAAAAAGTTATCGGAAAGCAGTAATAAAGAATGTGCACGAAGATTTCAGCCTGAGATGGTTAACAAATGGGTATTCACAATAGAAAAAAAATCTAACAGGAAAGTTTAAATAAGTTGTGGTACATCCATATATGGAAACTCGTGTAGCATTTAAAAACTATGTTAAAGAATATTTAACGTCATGGGAAAATGCTCATAATCTTACTTGACAAACAGAGAAAGATATATAAAAGAATATCCATTAGCATTAAAAACAGAGGTACTTACTAATAAATCCATGCTATCATATGAGGACTTAAACTATGCCCGTGTGTTTTTCTCATATAAAATAAAGATTTTTTTTAGATGTTGGTACATTAAGTTATTTATTCCACAATTATTCGTTAAGCCCGTAATACCTAGGTAAGAGCAAGACAGACCTTGCCCTGCCCTCATGGAGCTTCCATTCTAGAAGAGCCCGTTTGAGAAGAGCGTACAGAGTGCTCCCGGGGCATAGGGAAGGCAGGAGGACAGAAGGAGCCTGGGCTGCCGAGATGAGCAAAGGACACATCACATATTCATGTGCGGCGAAAATAGACTCCCCGGAAGTGGCAAAACAGAACAGTTTCTACTTGGCTGTGGTATTTTAGTCCATTTCTATCTGGTTGGTTTTCCTCTGCTTTTCCAATTTTTGACACAGACACACACACACACACACACACACACACACACACACACACAAACCTCACTTCTATAACTAGAAAAGCAAGCTTTAAAAAATTGCCTTAAATTTAAAAAAACTTTTAAATCAGTCCTTAAGGTGTCAAGTAGCCAAGCAGGCATAATTCTGGAAGAATATTTAGTTCTGATAGGATGACGGGTTCTGCAATCCAGAAGTCATTTGAGCTGGCCTGACAGGAGTGTTGGTTGGTGAGCTTCTGTGGGCAGCCCTCGAGGGGGACATCTGAGGCCCTCCCCTGAGGGACCCTGCCTGTCTCAGCCCAGCACACACCCCGGGATGCTCCAGCCCACTGGACCTCCCTTTTCAGGCCATTCTCATCCTTGTGTTCCTTTGGCTGCCCCTTAGCCTAGAATGCTTTTCCTCCTCCCTGTGCACAGAAGGAAGTGATTCAGTTTTTCCAGATGCAACAGACAGCCACGCAGAGGAGGTGAGCCTGGAAGGTGAGACTCTGTGCCTCACCCTACAGAGACTACCACGGAGCTGACAATGACTTCATCGTCCCCGAGACATCATGTCCCCGGTGAGAAGCTGCCCACAGGCACGACACAAGGCCAGGTGCAGACAGCGTGCACCCCAGGTGGCATGGGGCCATGAGTTCAAACCCCAGCCCTAGAGCTTACTAGTTGTGTGACTTGGGGCAAGTTGCTTAACCTCTCTGTACCTCTGTTTCTTTATATGTTGAGTGAGGAAGAATAACAGGACGTATCTCACAGGGCTTTTGTGAAGATCAAATGAGTCCGTGTATATGAAGCACATAATAAATGCTAAATGTTCACCATCATCACCGGACTCCCAGCAAATGGTCTCTGTGGAGCACAGATAAGGCATTCATTTGTCAGGGTCCTCATGGGATACCATTCTAAGACGGTGTCTGAGAACTGGTTACGCGGAAAAAGGAGGGGGAGCCATTTGGCGTATGAGTAGAGAACCCTCAACTGCCTCAAAATAATTCTCAAAGGTTTAAATAGAACAATGAATAAATAGAACATAGTATAAATAGAAGCTCTGGGCATGAGGTTCTAAAACCCTGTCTTTTCAATCTGCAGTAATCATATAGAAATTGCTGCTGATGCAATCTCACACTCTGCTGGTGTCCACTAGTGTGGCCATGCCACTTCTTAAAAGTTCCAAGTGCGCTCTACCCATTGATGAGCAGCCCGGTCCCCAGCCCCCAGGGTGCCCCCCTGCCTCAGCCCAGCAGCTACAGGGTTAACGCCTACATAGTGATGCACAAGACTCTGCTCCTAGCATCTGATTGCCGCCCCTCCACGCCGCCTCGGCTGTACCTGGGGTTAAATATTTAGAAAACCGCCTCTGCTACTGATAATAAAACTTTCACGGGTACCATGTGTCGATAGGCGATGGCCAGCCATGCTGGAAATAAAGTAAGCAAGCCTTGGAGGAGTATCTTTACCCACCCAACCTGTCACAGAGGGTGGATCTGAACCTAGACAGCTTCAGGTCACATCGCTGCTCAAAAGCCTGTGTTGGGTGGAAGGATGGACGGACGGAGGCAAAGAAAAAGCACAGCTGACATCAGTATACCACAGAACGTCAGCATACAGCACAGGTGAACCTGTTCTCCCAAAGCTGGCTCATGCAAGCGGGAGGCCACCTCCCTCGAAATGCCTGCAGGTGCTGCCTTGCGTGCGGTCCAGCCCCTGGCTGACAGCTCTCCATGGGAAATGCCACATACTTCCAACTCCCCCCACGTTTTTGATTGAGTAATACTTGGCTGTGACTTTATTCTTAATTTTCAGGGTGAAGTCTCTGCTGACTTCGGCATGGAGCTAAAGCTAACTCTAAAACAACACGTTGAAAAGGAATGTGGAAAATAGAGCAGAGCTGAGAGAGAGAGAGAGAGAAGGAGAGAAAGAAAAAAAGAAATAGAAGGAGAGGGAGGGAGGATGGGGGCAGGCAGAAGATTACTGGATTAGTAGCCAACCGAATGATGGCCTTAGCCATAATCACTCATAATCATTTCATTTTTATGTTAACATTTATCAAACACCATGCTAAGCACTTCGTGTACATTTTCTCTCTTAATCTTCACCAAATTGATTTTCAAATCCCTCACTTTTCAATTCCCTTATTCCAGCTGCTTGGTGAGAGTCTCGTAGGCTCTTGAAATCATCCCTAAAGCTAATCCAAGTCTGTGAGCATAACTCACCTGGCTCCTGGAGCTTCCCTTGCCTGTTACAGTTTAAAGAGCAAAGAGCATATGCTTCCTAGATAACTCAGCTCCCCATATAATCCAATATAAGCCTGGGAAATTGTCAAAGAAAGCAACATTAACGATTAAATGGCACCAGCTGTTACTGTAAACATTCCGTGAAGCCTCTCTCCACAGGCCGAGAGATAAATGATTAACAGCGAACTACCGAGGACTAGCTCAGCTTATCAGAAACGTGCCAGGTGAGGGTCAACAAGTTCTGGACCAGAGTCAAAGGCAGAGGTATTCCCGGCTGATTCCCCAGAGAAGCCACTGCTGATTATGGGACTGACCTTCCTGGGTGTTGGAGGGCTTGTTGCTAGCCTGAGGGTGTGTGGCCAGCACGGGACCAGCCTGCCCAGGTGGCGGTGAGGTTTCGGTGACATGACACACAACAAGCTATAAAGCAGGACACAGATGGGTGCACGTTGATCGGGTCCTAAGCCCAAATGAGCAGGATGAAGGGTTTACGCTTGCTACTCTGTTGTTGTAGGAGTACAATCAGCCCCATGAGAAATACGTGAGAGCCGTCGACTCTGAGATGCTGTACCCATGGCATTGCTCTTGTTATTCTAGGAACACCACAGTGTCCTCCTGACCTGTCCCTCTAGCACGAAAGAGATGCCCACGTGCGAATCCTACTCTGTCTTCAGGACTCTGAGATAAATGGAGGGCCGGAGTGGTGCAGAGATGCGAGGGACAGAGGTAAGGAATCCGAGAGCATGGCAGGGCAGCACGGGGCAAGATCCAAGGTCAGCCAAGGGCACCCACAGCCTCCTCCTGACCAGTTCACAGAGAGAGCCGATGGTGTGGGAAGTGAAAATGGGCTCCTGGGAGTCCCACCCACCATGGAAATGGGACTCTGTGCCTGGTTCAGGCATGTGCTTAGGTCCTGGGAGATAGCACCGTTTGGGGAACCCGGAAAAGCGCATCCAATTCCCTTGGCATCAATTCAGAGCACCCAGGCAACCTGCTCATGGCTAATCCCATTTCCCCAGTTTCCCAAACTTGAGGTTGACAAAAGGGTGGCCTGGAGAGCAGGAAGAACTCACTTGATCCCTGCGAAGCATCTACGACAGGTGTTTTTACCAACCAACCTCCATGTCCGACACAACTTGCACACCAGGAAGATGACATTTCTGTGCCCGGGGTGATTTCAGCTCTGCGTAAGGAAACGCAGACACACCTGGGCAGTGCGCTTGCTCCCCCAGGCTTTTCAAAGCTTCCGCAATTATCCAGCTGGTGCCTAGCCCTTTCTTTCCCCGATCAGTCACCCGACCTCTCTCTTGACATCTTTTTAGCTGCAGCAGATCATTCTCAATGCCAGGATTATTCAACCATTGGTTTAACAGCATCTGGATAGATAGTATAACAGGATGACTAAGAGCCTGGGATCCAGACCTCGAATCCCAGCCTGCCACTCCCCAGCCACGCCACATGGGGCAAGTCACCCGTCTGCAAGGTGGGGATTAGGGAGTGCTCATCTCAGGGTCATGTCATACAGACCAAACGAGATGCTGCTCTTGGAATTGCCTGCTGTGTAGCAAGGGCCCAGTATTGCTATTGTTTTGGGAAGTCTCTTTGTTGATCATTATTTTTCTTCTTGTTTATTCATTTATTCTTTTTCAAGTGTTTATGGAGCACCTACTATGTGGCCAACATAGTGCTAGATACTGAGAAAGCTGCAAAGAAGGGTAAACCTATTACTTCCATTGGGTAATTCACAATCGGGTCAGAAGGATGAGCCATTGGAAGGAACCTGCATTTAGTAAGCACCTACTGTGTGCCAGGCACTGGTTATGCACAGCCTCATTTAATCCTAAGAGCAGCCACTAAGTGTTTGTTAGTTCCATTCTATGGCCAAGCATACTGGGGTTCCGCGGTCATCCCACTTGCCCAAAGCACCACAACTTGTGGATGAGAACTGACGTTTAAGGCAAGACCATCCATTCCACCCCCTGCCCGCCCTCTGTTCACTGCTGCTCTTGTGGGGGGGGGAAGCCTCTCATCAGAGCGAGCCTCGGGACCTTGGTGTCTACACATTTTTCTCATTTTTTTGGCAGTGCAGCATCCAAAAAGACTTCTTACTTTGGAGGGTCTGCCTTATGGGTCTTGTGGGCACATCCCTCTCACCTTCTCAAGGGTCTTCCAGCAATTATCTGTTTCCCTTCAGCATCATCAATTTCTCCTTCTCTACTGGATCTTTCTAGGCTAGATACAAAGGTGTCTTAACATCACCAACTAAAAAACAAAAACTAAATTAAGAAGTGTTGGAGAGGGGGCACCTGGGTGGCTCAGTCAGTTGAGCGCCTGACTTGGTTTCGGCTCAGGTCATGATCTCAGGGTCATGAGATGGAGTCCCGTGTCAGGCTCTGCACTCAGCAGGCAGTCTGCTTCCTCCTTCTCCCTTGCCCTCTGCCCCTCCCCCTCCTCACTCTCTTAAATAAATAAATAAATAAATAAATAAATAAATAAATAAATAAATAAATAAAATAAATCTAGAAGCGTTGGTGAGGATGTGGAGAAACTAGAGCCCTCCTACATTGTCAGTGGGGATGTCACTGCTTCAGCAACTGTGGGAAACAGTTTGATGGTTTCTAAAAGCTCACACATCGAATTACCTTGGGACCCAGCAATACAATTCCTGGGTATATACCCTGGGAATTGAAAGCAGGTGTTCAAACAGAACTTGTACTTGAATGCTCGCAGCAGTGTTATGTACAGTAACATTGGGAAAGAGTCCCAATGTCCATTAGTTAATGAATGGATACACAGTTATGGTCTATCCACACCTGAATTACTCATTCATAAAGGAATGAAGTCCGGAGACATGTTTACAGTGTGGAAGAACCTCGAAAACCTTACGCTGAGGTGAAAAAGCTGGACACAAATAGTCACCTGTTTCATGATTCCATTTAGGTGGAATGTGCAGAAAAGGCAGATCCAGAGAGGCTGAAAGCTGACTAGTGGTTGCGACGGGGGGGCTGGGGGAGGTGGCCAATGGGAAGCCAATATTTAATGGGTTTGTTTTGGGGGAGATGAAAATGTTTTGGAGCTAGACAGAGGTGTTGGTTACACAACACTGTGAATGTAGAAAATGGTTAATTTTATGTTAAGTGAAGTTCACCTAATTAGGAAAAAAAACTTCCTTTGACTCCATGACCTTCTGTTATCACCCCATTTCCTTGCTCTTTGTCACAGCTAAAGTGTCCCAGAGGATTCACTGTCTCCACTCTGCACTTCCTTAGTCTGCTCCAGCAGAGGGTTTTGATTCAGCACACCACTCAAGTTGCTCTTACTGAGGACATCAATCATCCAAAGTCACTAGTCAATTCCCTATAACCCCCCAGCAGCTTTGACGAAGGTGACCACTCCTCTTCCTTCTGGGTCCTTCTAGAAACTTCCTTGTCCTGTCTTCCAGTCAACATGCTGGCCTGGTTTTCCCTCAGCGGCTCCTCCTTCCCTGCGAGGCCACCGAGGGTGGAGGCTCCCAGGACTCAGCCTTTGCAAAGGCCTCCTCTCTGCTCTGCCCACACTCTCGTCCGGGTTGACCTCATCCAGACTCGTCCCCTGCCTTCAGCCCACCCATATGAAAACTGAACTTCTGTCACCCCTGCCCAGTTCCCCTCTTTCATCAGGCCTCCCCTCATCCAGCCCCCTCCCAGTTCCCAGGCCAAAAAGCAGACTCCTTCCTCCCTCTGAATTCCCTCCTGGTGCCTGTCCAAATAATGACAACCCTCACCACCTCGGCTCCCGGTTACATCCCGGGCAGATGGCACATCTCTCCCCGGACCCTGTCCGCACAGCCCCCGGACGGCTGCCCGACTCCTCAACCCCCGCCCCCTTCCGCAGGTGCTCTCCATCCAGGGGCGGCCACAGTGACATCCTCGGCAAACACCCAGCCCTCGGGACCCACTCTGCTTCCAGCCTCCGGTGACTTTCCTAGAACCGGTCCTGACGTGCCATTCCCTGCTCCCAGAGTCAGACCCTCCTCCTCGGTCACCCAAGTGACAGAAGAGGGAGGGGTTGGCCCCACCCGACCTGGGTTCCAGCTGTGGGACTTAAGGTCGGGAAGGGCCCCGGTCACAAGGCCCATGTCCGCCTCTCCAACCTGTCGCTCCGCTCTCTCCTTCGGCCTCCATATACCCCTCACCCGGGCCCTCTCCCTTCCTCCCAAACACCCAGGTCCTCCCACCTTGGGGCCTTTGGACCTGCTGCTCCTTCTGCCCTGAGATCAGTCCCCAGGCCACCGTAGGGCTGCTTCACTCCCGTCCTGCAGGTCTCAGCTCGCACATTTCCTCAGAAAGGCTCTCTCTCACCACCCTGCCTAAACCAAACCCACCCAACCCCAAGTCGGCCTGCCTGCCTGTCTGTGTGTCTGTCTCTCCCTGCCTCCCTTTCTGAGTCCCCCTCCTTCTCCCTGTCCGCTCCCAACCTCTCCTTCCTTCTCTCTTTCTCCCTCTTTCATTACCTTTTATTTTCTTCAACATATTTAATACCTGACATTCTCTTTTTTGTCTGTTTGTTTTGGGGCTCTTGTCTTTTCTCCCTGGCAGGATGCAACTCCATGGGGGTGGGTGGGGGGTGGGGTGGGCAGACACCTTGTCTCTTATCACTGCTGTCATCCCAGTGCCCAGACACAGTCCAGCACGTAGTAGGCACTTCATACGTATTTGGTGACGAACGGATCGGAGAAGCCACAGTGCCCGCTGAGCTCTCTCTTGCTCGCAGAAAACCCTGGCGAGAGTGCTCAGCCTATACTTCCTGCCAGGGGGGCCCGTCAGCCCGAGTCTGACCCAGAGCCGCGGGCGCTGCGGGGGGAGTGCAGTATTCTCTAGCAGGAGTCAGGGGGCAACGGCACTCAGTGTCCCGCAGTGGGGGGGCCAGGGACCTCCTAACCAGGTGGTTTTCTTGCTGCCTGCTTCCCACATTTTCTGCATATTTCCAGAACCTGGATGCACAGTCTCTCCGTGGATGCCTATGGCATGTTTGCTTGGTATCATTTTGGGTCTGTCTGGAGCCCTCAGGGAACTCTTACTCTGACTCACAAGCCCTCAAGGAGAAGCATGGACAGATCTCTGCTTGGTTTAATCACCCTTTTGAAGTAAGTTGGAAAAGGAACTCGTTTAAAAACAAAACAAAACAAAAAAATGGAGTGGCATGTCTGAAGATTCAGACCCTCCGCCTGGCTCATGAGCTTGGTTTAGGTGGGAAGAGCAAGGCTCTGGCGCCCACTGTGACTGTCCCCAGCCAGCCGTGTGACCTTAAGCAATTCGGCTAACCGCCGTGAGCTCAGCTTCCTTGCCTGCATCATAAACACGACAGCATGTCCCTATGAGGGGATCAATAATGTATGAACCTAATACTCAACCCCTGGCAGAGACTTGTCAATTGTACCCATTTTTAACACTTAGAAGTCAACCATTGATGACATTCAGAGGGTCCAATAAATATTTATACTTAGCTGTTCATTCAGAGTTTCTCTCGGGTTCTTGTTCAGCTTGACCAGAGTTGACAAACAAGAATGGAGCAGGTCCCCAGGAATTCGTGATCTCCAGGGAGACTCGGCACGTGGCCCGCCGATGTCAAAGGAAGGGCTGTGGGCCAGGCGCCAGTTGGCTTGGATCTTCCTGAGACTCAGAAGTGCTCATCCGAGCTGCTGCTGGGTTCTCTCCCGCCTCTCTGGCCGCCTTCCACACGCTCTTCCTTGGGGCCGCCTCCTCCTTCCTTGGGGCCTCCCCACCGTGCGCTGGCTTCCTGGGTGGCTCTGATCCCCTGCGTGCTGACAACTCCCACGGTTCCATCCTAGCCCAGGTGTCCTACGTTCCGGGCCAGCCCACGTCCCGGGACGTCTGCACTTGGGGACTAAAAGGAGCCTCAGAATTAAGGTGGCCCGGTGAAGCCGGTGAAGCGGCCAGGTCAGTTCCTAGCTGAGCAAGCACCTGGAGGGCGTCATGCGTCTGGGGCCAGGGCGGGCCCCTTGGGCTGCGCGCAGCCAGCACACTCCAGTGATTAACCAGCATCTCCGACTCACCCAGGTCCGCAGCCTGCCACCCTCCCTGCTCCTCCCACCCCAAACTAGCTCCTCCACAGTCTTCCTGTCCGGGTGAGTGGCATCGCCGTCCCACCCGCTGCCCACACCTGCCTCAGCGACCCAGAATCCGACGGCCTCCCATCAGTCCCTGCTCCTCAGCCCTAGTCCCCTCGTCCAGGCCCTCTTGGCAGCTCTGGGGGGAGCCCGCTGCATCCTGCCTGCTCTCCCCGCCCCTGCCCCTGCCCCCGCCCCCCACTGCCCCACAGAGCAGCTGAGTGCTCTTTATAATGTAGGTTGGAGCTGGTCCCTCCATGCTCAGAAAAGGCCCCTCCCGTTGGCTGCGGACCCTCTCAGCTCAGGGTTATGTTCTCAGGTCTTCGCAAGGGCTACGGCCTCTGACCCCGATGACTCATACCTGACCCTGTCCCCCCATCTCCTTCCCCCTACCCCTCCACTTTGGTCAACTAGCTCCCTTGGTGCCCTTGAGTGATTCTAGGACACTCTTGTCTCAGAGCCTTTTGTACCTGCTGTTCCTCTCCCCAGGCCACCCCCCCAGCCCCCTGCCCAGATCTGCAAAGGACTCACAGCTTACTTCCCTCTGGCCTCCACTCAGATAGGACCCATTGGCGAGGGCCCCTGACCCCCCGGTATAAAATGCAGCTTGTAATTAATCACCCCCATGACCTCCATCTATCCCGCCCGGATTTTCCTTCGGCATGGCACCAATCACCATCGGCTGAATATTTACCTGTCGCCTGAGCTCTGTCCTCCAGCTAGAATGTGTAGCCCAGACGGCTGGGACTGGGTCTTGTGCTGCTCACTCTCCTGGCCTCCCTGGCTCTAGTTCCCACCTCCTCTGTCCTGCTCTTACCCTGGGGAGCCGGCCCTGAGGGATGGCACTGGCGGACTCCCTTGCAACTAGCTGTCAGCCCAGGAGAACCATGGGCAGGAAATCGAAGGGTGGGAAGACAAGGAAGTGGGCGCTTCTTCCCTGTTACCCCCTCCCCCACTACCAATTCAGCAGCTCTGGCAATAGCCGCCTTGTCCCCAAGTCCCCAAGTGCAGGTCCCCGCAGGTGGCCCAATGCCACTTCCTTCCCTTGCCCTCAGGGCCAGCTATAATGGCTCCTCGCTGTCATGGGGAGCCTGGCCATTCCTCATCTGTTCTTTTACCCCTACCCACACCTCTGTAAGTCACTTGAATTGTCTGGGGTGGGTTCAGTTTCCTCCTGAAACCCTAGCCCAGCCACCCCAGCCACATCTACTGCTGTGCCTGGCACCTAGAATACAGTCTGAAACATGGCACTTGATAAAGATTTTTAATTCACTAATGAGCTGGTTAATTAATTAGCAGAAGGATGAGAATGGGAGGAAATCAATATGCTACTTAAAGGAATGAATAGATCAATGAATAGAGCCATTTTGCTTCTTGAAGGAAATAATTAAACCAATGAGCTAACTTTTGAGGAAGCGTAAGTAGGGAAAAAAAATGAACAGCATCTGTGGGTGCCTTCGAATTGTGTGCTTAGCAGAGTTCTGAATCTGTCTCCTGGCTCTTACCTTGAAGCTGAAGATTACAGGCCCTTCCTCCCAGCCAGACTGATGAAGGTTCTGAGATGCCCGTGACCTTGGAGCCCTGGCTGCTGGCCCCACCTCCCCAGCCTGGCCGCACACCCTCTGAGTTGTGCCTGGAGCCTTCGGGGTCACCCTCTGCCCGAAGCAGCAAAGACTCCTCCCTGCTCTGGGGATGCCCCCGGGGTCCACGCCCCTGCTCCCGGAGGAGGGAAAGCCCTGTGGCTTCTGCTGCAAGAGAGGGCCTTGCTCGCTCAGCAGGAGCACCGGCTAGTGAGCCTCAGCTTGGCCAGACGGCCGCATTCACCCGGCTTCCAGCCAGCAAGCAGTCCTTTCCTGGCTTGTGACAGCGCTCAGGGTGGGGAAGCAGCAGTGGACCTGGAGGGGACACCCACAAGCACCTTAGCCTTCCAAAGCGGACAGTCGCTCTCCTGGGTCTGGCGAAGCTTGGGCCGGAGCGAGGGGATGGGGACAGAAACCACAGAGCAGCACATCCAAGTGCCGCTGGGCCAAGAAGTCACAGGGAGCAGGGAGTGGACCGTCACCTGGAGCTGCCGCCCCTTTCCTTCTCTCTGTTCCCTGGGAAGCAGCCGCCGGGGACCGCTGAGCAAGCAGGGGCACCTCTGCGTGGGATGAGGAGGCTGGTGTCTCCCACAAAGTGAAGGGAAGCCAAGTTCTCCCTCCAGGGAAGGGAAAAGCGGCAGAGCAAGGGAGGGGCACCGGCGAGACTGACAGCCCAGCTGATGGCACGGCTTTGCCCAGGCTGGCTGGACTTCATCACTGCGTTCAACGTGTCCAGCCCAGAAAGACCTCCTGGGGCTATCAGCCTCTCAGAGGTGGTGTTGAGGGTGCCTTCCTCCCTGAGGAACAACCACAGGTGAGGCTATCAGTAGACACTTAACTCATTGCATTTTGCCAAAAGCAAACTCTGCTCTGGAAAAGAAATCCACCTGCTCATTCATTCATTCGTTCATTCACTTCCTCATTCATTTATTCGACCCAAGCTTCCTGAGGTCGTACTAAGAGCCAGGCCCTCTGTTAGTTGCTGGAGGTACAGAAATGAGTCCGAGAAAGTCCCTCCTAAAAGGCGCTCACACTCCAGGAGGGAGACAGACACACAGCAATGCGGGACAGGCTCCTTCATTATTCGGCCGTCCAGGCCTGGTCCCTGGCACCTCGGATGGAGCCGTGAACTCACACAGACAACACTTCCTGTCCTCATGGGGCTTGCATTCTCAGGAAGGGAGACAGATGGTAGACCACACATGTGCTTAAAGGACAGTTTCTTAGATTGGGGTAGGTGCCATGGAAAAACATAAAGAAGGGGGTACAGAGGGCCGCGGGGTGGGACATTACAAATTTTTTAAAAGATGGTGCTGGGAGCCCTCACCCAGAAGGTAACACGTGAGCAAAGACAGGAAGGAAGGGAGGGCTTGAGCCAAGTGGGAGAGTTCCAATGGTTACATGTGTGTTACGAGGGCCACACACCCCAGAGCCTCACTCCGCGGCAGCCCAGAGGGACAGCCTTCTCTGGTTGTGAAGGAAAGGAGTTTCCAGCAGAAGAGCAGCTCAGGGAGAAGGGCCAGTGGGGAGGAGCTACCAGAGTGCCGTGAGTGGGTGAGGAGAGCGACAGATCTTTCCAGAGAGGGAAGTGGGGCAACGGATGGGCTGGTCTAGTTGCTTGGACGGGATCCTATCGGCACAGGGTTGACTGTGAGTGACAGGATGGTGGTGTGACGAAGAGATTCGGGTGCTGACACTGGACCCCCAAAGTTCAAACCGTAGCACCTCACTGGCTCTGTGACCTTGAGCAAGTCACTCGACCTCTGGAAGCCTCAGCTCTTTTTTTACCCTATCTGTAAAATGGGAAGAATCACAGAACTCCCTCCACAGGATCAAGTGACTTAGAAGTGCATCTGTATTAGGTGTTCCTCCGAAAGAGCATGGAGGGTGGACTGGAGTCAGGCACGGGGCCAGTCTGGCGGCAGAGAGGCACATCTGAGAGCTTGAGAACAGGAGCTTGCAAGGTCCTTAATCGCGCATCCCAGAGAGGGACGTCTGCAGGAAAGATGATTTACCCCATTCAGTTCATGATTCCCAGCCTTGCTGGCTGAGATACAGCTGTGCTTCTGCCTCTTGGGCTTGCAATCTGGGTAAGGGGACACAGATTAAAACACATGCCATCCACGGTAGGCTTGCAACGGAGCGCGTGGGGTCAAGGGCAAAGCTTGGCCCTTGAGAAGCCTAGGACACCAGTGAGGGCAGTGACAGCAAGATGCCAGTCCTTGTTTCCACCTGGAGAGTTTCTCAAAAGTGTAGATTTAGTGCCCTGGCCCAGACCCACTGGCTCTGAAAATCCAGAGGAAATGTCTAATGAGCTAATCCAAATTATCAGCAAAATTGGCAAATGCTGATCCACCACAACTCCCTCGTTTTTACAGATAGGAAATGTGGGGTCCAGAGACTGGCCCAAGGAGGCACAGCCAGTGTGGGCAGTTGAGGCAGGGCTGGAAATCAGAACCCTCTATTCCCTGACTGCATTCATCTTCTCAGGCTGCATAACAGAGTCCCACAAACCAGGGAGTTTCAAACCACAGAAACCTACTTTCTCCCAGTTCTAGAGGCTAGAAGTCTGTCTTGAAGGCTCTAGGGGAGAAGCTGCTCCATGCCTTTCTCTTAGCTTCCGGGGTCGCCGGCCACCCTTGGCCTTCCTTGGCATGCAGCCATAACTCCAGCCATAACTCCAGCCTCCGTCTGCGTCCTCCCTTGGCCTCTCCCTGTGTGTCCTCTCCTTATAAAAACACCAGTCATATTGGATTAGGCCCCACCCTATTCCAGTAGGACTATATCTTAACCAATTACATCTGTGATAACCCTACTTCCAAATAAGTTCTGGGATGGGGGTTAGGACTGCAACACAGTTTTTGGGGGGGAGACGTGGTTCAGCACCCCCCCCGCCAAGCCTTGGCGGCTCCCCACATGGACGTGGTTCTGACCCACCTGATTCTGGGAAGAATTGAGGGCGCTGACGCTAAAATGAAATGGACAAAATACTAAGACTAATATACTCAGAAATAACAAATGGGTGATGATGAAGAACCACCAAGTGGAGAGGGAGATGGAGTTGTTGGGGACATTTCTACTAGAGATGGTCTGACTCAATGTCATTCTGGGTGTCTGGACTCCTGGCTCCCGTGGGCACTTTTCCCTCTTGGGCTTATCTTTACAGGACGGTGGCTGAGCAGCCCAGAAAGGACCCCCTCAAGCAAAGATAGCATCAGCAGGTGTGGGAGTATGTCTTTGGGACCTTCTGAGCTCGGGGATGCGCCTCCCCTGTGTCACAGGTGGTTTGTGGGGAAACGATGATGTAATGAAAATTAAATAATAACTGGGAAAAAATAACATTTTTAGAGAGCTTTGCAATTTATAGAATGTCTTCACATTTATCATCAGAGATAGTCCTCCCTAGAATTTTGTGGGGAACCCATGCGTTTACTGACGATGAGAAGACCAAAGTGCAGAGAGATAACTGGAGGTCACACAGGGAGTTGGAAATGAGTCACAACTAAACTGGGTTTCTTGGTTCTCAGCTCAGGCCTCTCCCCACATCTCCCATGACAACAAGGCTTCAACGCTCCCCACGGCTCTTCCCATCTGCAGTTTTCAAAGTCATCATGACCAGTCAATCCACCCACCCACCCATCCATCAGTAAGTATACAAGTAAGTAAATGGCTGTATTCCTTAAAATTATTATTTACTCTGGTTACTGGTTCATTTACATCGTGTCATCTGTTTTCAATGGAAACCCGGGAAGCGGCCTTGGCAGGTACCACCCCCGAGGCTGGAAGGCTGGAATTAAAGTCAAGAGCTGCCCCCATCGCCGCCGGGTGGGATTCTGCTGGACGAGACCCCCCGAGAAGGGATGCTCAAAGGAACAGAGGTCGGCCCCGGCCCCACAACGGGCTTCAACCCCCTCCCTTCACGGCTTCCTTCCAGCTAAGAGAGCCCACCACTTCCTGGAGAGTGTCAGGCCGGGGTATCTTGAACTGAGTTAAACTGAGAGGCTCACTTTACGGGCACTGGGGAGAGCCCCTGAAATGAGTTAGCCGGGCTCTGCGCCAAGTGAGAGCTCAGTGCAGAAGCAAAGATGGGGATCAGTATGCACCACGTTTGTCCTGTAACAAGTAACCACTTGTTATTATCAGGAACCTACCCTGTGCCAGAGCCTGAGATACACTCTCGCATTCCATCCACCCTCCCACCCCCTGATCATCCAGCAAGAACCCGTTTTCGAGATGCAGACACTGAGACTCAGAGGCTAAGTGGCTTGCTGATGCCTTCAGTGTAGATACTTGCCGGGGGTTCACTCAGGGTAGAAGGGCTGAGAAACTTCCTCTTTAATTTCTCCACAGTCTCCCAGCTCCTACCGCAACCAGACCACAGGCACAACAGGAATAAGTAGGTATGGAATTCTCCAGATGATCCATCTGTGCCTTCTGGGCAGCAAATATTGGAGGTTCCAGAAGGGGAGTTAATCACTATCCCCTACCTGTCTGAACACGAAGCTTACCTGCAAGTTACCACCCAGGAAACAGTCCTGCCACACAGACTCTTACAGTATGTTCCCGGACGGGGTGTTTGTCCTGCCTCTCTGTCTCCTTCCTGTCCTAGGGAACCGGGGTGGACATGCTCCCCTCCTTCCCCAGAGAGCCCCCAGGGCCCCCAGAATTACAGCCTCTGTGCCCCATGCTGCCCTGGAGTGACTGTTGGCTCAACACCTCCCAGGTGTCAAAGTGGGATTGGCTGACAATGGCTGGTCAGCGTCCTTGGGCAGACCACGGAGTGCCTCCCTTCCTCCTGAGCATGGCCTTGACCTTTATAAAATGAGTGGCTCCCGAATGCCCTCCGGAGGGCCAGGCAGGCTGATGAGAACAAAGATCTTCCAGGCCCACCCCTTACGATGCTGGTTTAATGGATCTGGCATGGGACAAGGCATCTGAAATTGAACGAGCACCAACCCACCCCAGCCGCAGCTGACCCTGACATGTGGCCCTCAAAAAAACCTTTGGCTTACCTGTGTTTCCCCAACCTCAGCCTTAGCTTGCCGCCTTGAGGATACGTTACTTTGAGTTATTTCTATTTTTTACCCGGCTTTGCCCTCAGCCAGCAGTTCTCAGCCTGCCTGTTCACACTAAAGGGGCTTGTGCAGAATGTTGTATAAAATCTCAAAGCCGGAGCTCTCTCTGGGGTGGAGCATTTTAAAAGCTCCCTGGGCAATTGTAAGGTGTGGCCATGGTCGAGGACCACTGCCTTAAGCAATGATATGCATGCCATCTAACAGACATTAAAATATAGGCATAAACGTGTCAATAGAAGTATGCTCTTGCACAACCAACCCAAAAGCATCCTGAGTTCCACGCTTTCAGAAACCCTAGACTAGATGTAAAGGCCCTTCTGGTCCCCTTGGGTCCACGTCCAAAAAAAAGAATTCTTCCCATTGAGACTCTCAGATGTACTAGACTCCACCAGGCCCTGTCACTCACTGAGTGACCTTGTGATGCCCATGGCAACCCACTGTGGGGCATCATTATCATCCCTAGTTTACAGATTTGGAAACTGAGGCTTAGAGGATCAAATGCTGACTCTTCTATTCCTGGGAAGTGAATTCAGAGAGTCCAACGCCAGCCGCCGGATCCCAAACATGACACTTTCTCTGCCGTGCCTGGGGCCGAGAGGTGAGGAACCTTGCCTTCTAGCCGGGTTGGACTGAGGGCTGACGGGACTCTAGATGTGTCCTGGTTTGTGACAGCAGCTGAGGAAGAGGCTTTCCAAAGGATGGGCATAGGGGGTCAAGGGCGTGTGGATGAGCACCACCCTCCCCAAGCAGGCTAGTTTCACCACGCTCAACCCTGCAATGTTTTCACCCCTCCCTCTGGTTTCTTCTAATATTAGAAAAAAGGAATAAAATCTCATCTCCACTTGAGAAGTCAAACCTTAATCAGCATCATAAAAATCAGATTTGTCATTGTGCCCTCGTTTGTGTGGCTGAGTCTGGCTTATGACCTTTAGTTCCTGGCAAAGTCTAATTGCAGGAAAGCAGTTTGGAAACAGACTGCATTGCTTACTGATCCTATCTAATTAGTTTCAGAGTTCCTGACGAGCGAAAGCCCAATGAGACGCGTTGTGTATTTTGCAAAGCAAGGAAGGAGGCCTCTCTGCTCCCGGGTGGCCCGAGACAGCTCTATGTTTGGAGGTTGACGCTCTGAGGGTTTCCAAAGCACCTCCTGATGGGCACAGTAGAATGCTAACAGGAATTCCCCAAGTGTATATCATTTCTGAAGGAAACAGGGAATGCGTCTGGTTATGAAATCCTAGAATATCAGCCCTAGCAATTAAAGGGATCAGGGGACTCATGCTGCAGAACTCCATTTTAGAAATGAAGAAACAAATGACTCAGAGTGGCGTGGCTAGTTAGCAGGACTGCAGGAGGAAGATGCCACATATCCTGAGGCTGACTTCATTCTGGATTCCCAGCGCCATGGATACTGAGATGAATAAGGCTTCGCTCCTGTCCCCTAGGAATGCACCATGGGTGGGGTGGGGGACGGTCACAGACATAGAATGTTCCGACATACTTTAACAAAGGTAAAACAGGGTCCTGGAGAGGAGGCATGCAGCTGTGCTGCTTGGGGTTCACCCATTCATCCATTCATTTATTCACTCATTCATTCATTCATCGGTGTGTGCCAAGCACCTGCTCCGTGTCAGGAGCACTCTGTTCTAGGCATTATGGCCCCAGAAGTGAACAAAGCAGAAAAGGGCCCTGCCTTCCTGGCCCTTACACATAATGGGGAATCAGACCTTAAACAACCACACACTTGGATAGATGTTTAAGTGCAATTATGGAAAATTCTAGAAAATGGTGTAAGGTGGTATGAGAGGCAACATCATGAGATTCTGACCTCAGCTGAGGAGTGACAGTTAGTCTGACACGTGTGGATGTGGGGTAGAGGTGGCGTGCCAGTCCAGAGGGCAGGGGCAGGGGGCAGGAAGGAGCTTGTGGGTGAGGGTTTGGGCCTGGCCCGCCTTGTACATGAGGTTAAGGATGCGGGGTTGAATCCTAAGAGCGATGGGGAGGATTGAAGATCTCTAAACCTGGGCAGGGGGTTGAGGAGGAGGAGGAGGCTGACCTCTCGGGCAGCCATGCGGCGCTGGGGTGTTAACACTGGGGGGACGCAGGAGGACAGCGACGGAGTGGACACAGGAAGACACAGCCTGGTTCGCATGAGAGATAATGGAGGTTTAGACGAGAGTGAGGACGGGAAGAGTGACCCACTCACATGGCGGTTCCAAGGATCGCGGGAGACCACAACCCACGCTGGGCCCAGTGCATGCAGCTTGTCACACAGGGATCTGGGGGCCTGGCCTAGCTGCCGTCACCATGTGGCCCGTGTCCTCAGACCAGGCTGGAGAGGCGCCGGGATCCTCCCTGAAAGTCTCCAGGGAGGGTCTTGTGGGAATTAATACAGGGCAGAAACTTTGGCTTCAGATACCCTGGGCGGGGCTCCAATTCTGAGGGCTTAGCCCTGTGACCCTGGGCAAGCTACGCAAGCACGCTGAGCCACGAGTCCCTTTTTTGGAAAGGGAAATAAGAATCTGAGCAGGACAAGCGCGGTGGTCAAGTAAGACTCGGGGTCAGGCAAACCTTACCGCCCCCCACACACCCTTTCTGGTAACACATTCCTCTCTCCATCCTCTTCGGGGGCCAATGATTCTCTGAATGTCTGACTCAAGTTCCTCCTTTCATCCTGTGCTCCGTGAAAACCGAGATGCTGCTTTTTGTGGCTTTTCATAAATGACTCAAGTCTCTTGTGTTACGTGATGTTACTGGAAAGCACTAAGGTTGTCTGGCAACAGATGAGATGCGTGAGTCAGGTGTGTGGTTGTGACACCCCCTCCCCCGTCCCCCAGCCTGGTGTGCCACCCCCACCTGGCTTTGCCGGAGACCCATGTCCACCTGGCCCTGGACTGCCTCCTTGCGTCTCAGACTGCTTCCCAGCAGAGGCTGAGGGGATCCAGAACTCTCTCCTCCCTTCTTTCCGTGTCTCTGCTTACAATCATCTCTCTAAACTCAACCTGTCTTGCTTTTTTCCAAGAAACTCTCCATATCTACCCCAAAATCTTCTGGTTATAGTATTCTCTGTTTTAAAATGGAGAAACTAAGCTTCAAACCTCTGGTATACAAAAAGCCTAAATTCTTCAGCGGAATATGGAAGCCTTCAGCGACTTGGCCTCACTGTGCCTTCCTAGCCTACATTAACCAAGAAGTAGCAAAGGTAGGGTTTTTGAACTGTCCCTCTCCCCTCCCCCTGCCATAGTGGACATCATTAACGAATCCTACCGCTCTCCCCACTGAGCCCAGTTACAAGCAGGCAGTGGGACCCAGGCAGCGGAATTGCTGAGTGAAGTGCCACCTGCTTGCCCTCACTCGAGTCTGCGATGTGAATGTGTGACACAGCCTGACCTGTGTGCCTCGGACCACCTCCTCTGCCTTCTCTGCCCGTCACCACCACCTGATCCAAATGTCTTCTCTTTCCTAAATGGGTCCACCGCAGCCGGGTGCAATTAGTGACTCCTTCATCTGGTCCTAGGAGTCTGCACCTGGGGCTGCCAGCCCCGAGCCCTTCCCGAGCCCAGGGACTGAGGGACGAATTTAAAATGGCAGTCTCATCCTTTACCGATTGGCATTTTTAATCACAAGGGAGGTGGTGATGACAGCAGAAAAGGGGAAAATATGAAAATGGGAGAGATTTCATTTAGGGCAAGTTCCTGGACCAGATAGTCCCACAGCCCGGCTCGGCAGGGGCCAGGTACCTCTGAAATGTTAGCATTCCTCAAATACGTTCGTTGAGAAGCTCTGAATGGCCATATGCTTTCTCCATCTCTAAGGGACCCAGTCTTCTTTGTCGGTTATCAATGAAAAGGATTGGACTGTGAGCTCCAGCTAACATTTATCAATAGTGTTGCGCCAGTAGACCGTCTGAGGCGGCCAGAACGCACCTTCCCAAGGACCCACGCATTGCTGCCCGCCCACCAGGGTAGGGCGGGGGTGGGTACTGTTGTTATCCAAATATAGAGCATAACAGTTATGAGCACAAAGATGAGAGCTAGCAAAGTTTGCATTCCTCCTCTTGCACATTGCATGACTCTGTACCAGTTTCCTTAAATCTGAGCCTTACTGTCTTCCTCTGTAAAATGGAAAATGTGATACTTAGCTCACAAACTTTGTGTCAGGATTAAAAGACAGGATATATGAAATATCTTCTCGCAGTGCCGGCACAGAGTAAAAATAAATCAATAAACAAGTGTATTGCGGCTATTGTGTTACTGTATTCTTTTTTTTTTAAGATTTTATTTATTTATCGAGAGCGAATGAGAGACAGCACGAGAGGGAAGAGGGTCAGAGGGAGAAGCAGACCCCCCGCTGAGCAGGGAGCCCGATGCGGGACTCGATCCCCGGACTCCAGGATCATGACCTGAGCCGAAGGCAGTCGCTTAACCAACTAAGCCACCCAGTCGCCCCGTGTTACTGTATTCTTAAGTGTACATGTTTAATTAGAGGCTGAGTGGACCCAGAATTTTGACACATGTATACACCTGTGAAGCCATCACTCCATTCAAATAGCAAGCATACATATCAACTTGCCTCATGCCTCTCTGTAATCCAGCCACCGATCCACTTTCTGTCACTATGGACTAGTGTGCATTCTAAAGAGTTTTATATACAGAAGGCGCTCTTTTCTTCACATATGTAACCATTTTGCTTTCACTCTGCATACATATAATTCTACACAGTTGTTTCTACACTCTGTTTATACTTGGCCATCCTGCTTTTTCCACTTTACATTCCAGGATATTTCTCTTCGTCATTAACATCATTTTTCACGGCTGTTTTATATTCTTTTGGATGGCCATATGCCATTTAACCAGTTGGTCATGTAGATTGTTTTCCCTTTTTCAATGTTACAACCAGGTCATATAAATGAGATTATATAATTGATGACCTTCTTTGTCTGGCTTAATTTACTTCGCATGATGTCGACACTCATCCTGTTGTATCAGCTTCTTGGGAAACCTTCTTTCTTCGGCCTCCAAGACAATATGCTCTTGTGTTTCCTCTACGTCTCTAGCTGCTCCTTCCCCCAGACCTGGGCGACAGTGAGGTTAGTGAGGCATTGGCCTTGGCGGCAAAATCTCAGGGGGTACCAAAACCTCAATCATCAAGACAAATATCCAATGCAACATTTTTTAAAAGTCAAAATAAATGCAATAAAATCCACGATGAACACAATATTAACATTTTAGGTAAAGGCAGAATCCAGTGGGGCCAAGAGTAGGCGGAGGCAAGGGAGGTGAGCCTTATAGGTGGAGTGTCAGATCCAGAACCGTGAGAGAACAAATACCTATTGTTACGGCAGCTGCAGGACGCGGACCCAACACACGTTCATCTTTCTCCATTTCTGACTGTCGTGGTCCATGGTCACCAGCTGCTTCCGGGTCTGGCAGCCCTCCCCATTCTATAGTGTCCTCATCTGAGTCAGATTCTAGATTTTAACTCAATGTCCCATAGTGATGTCCTAAATTCTTCATCTCCCCCTCCCTCTTCACGGCTTTCTGGCAGAACCCCAAACCTAGGTGGCTAACTCTCCACTTTCTCTTCTGCCCTGTGGACGGGCTAGGCCAGCATGTGGATTCCATCCCGAACACATGGCGCCATGCTCAAATGGGTCCGTGCTGCTGACATCCTACTCTCCATAAAATGTTTGTCAAGCCTCCTTTACTTTCCTTAATCCTGTAACCTCCCCGTCTACCCCTCGCTCTCAGCAGATGGCTGGGGTGTCCCCCAGACCCCACCACTGACTATCTGATACCAGGGCACAAACAGCAGGTCCTGTTGCCTTAAGGTGGGACAGTGAGCGGATATGGTAGGGATTCCCTCATTTAGTTCCCCAAAGACTTTGTGGCCATTTACTCAAGTAACCCTACACTGGGGCAAATTAGCAATTGGACATGGATACAGGGCCTGGGTTGGCACTGATACCCAGCATTGTCACAGCCCCCCAGTAGAATAAGCTACATAGGAACAAGTAGTCAGTATAGTTCTTGCCCAGGTATGTCATACAGTGGCACTCTGAGTCAACAATCCCACCCTGTGGGATTTAGGAAAGACACATGGAGCCGCTGGAAGAACTCTTACATTGGTTCCTTGACCTGCAGAGTCAGAGTTATTGCATAAGAAAGCCGGAGAACTTCTGCCTCCTGCCAAGATAGTAAATGAGAAACAATATTTCATTGTTTATATTTGTTATATTATTATGTTGCAAAGGTCAATGCCACCCTAAGAGTGTTGAAGCATCCACGAGTGGTGGTCCCTGTTGTAGCCCCATTGGATTCACCAGGCTGACCCTACAGGAACCATATGGATCATAGCAGAAGACCCTGGAACTTTGGAAACTTTAACCAAGTAGTAGAGCTCCAATTTCAGTTACTGTCTGATAGAGCAAGTTTTCTAGCATGGATTAACTCAGCCTTAGGTATGCTGGATGCAGCTACTAATTGACAACTCGATCTTTTTCTATACTGATTGGAGAGAAGGATCAGAAGCAGTTTACATCCACAGGGAACAAAATGGTACCCACGTACAGTCTTCCTCTAGGGATCAGCTCATTCTTCTGTTATCGTGATGTACTCCAATGGCACTCAGACAATCTAAAATTCCACAGGACACGGTGACAGTTTGCCATGCTGATGGCATTGTGTTAAGTGCACTTGAAAAGCATGAAGTACTAATTCTGTGTGCCTCGGTAAAGCATATTCATTCCAGAAGGTGGAAGATGAAGCAGGCAAGATCCAAGGGTCTAGGATCCAAAGAGCCAAGGGTCACATCAGTGAGGCTCTTAGGGGGTTCACTGGTCCAGAGCATGCTGGAAAGTCCCCTCTAAGGGGAAGGACAAAGTAATGCACCTGTACCTCTTATGCCTGGGAAAGAAGTATAATCTTTGATAAGCCTCTCCAGGTTTGGGAGGCACACATTCCACACTTAGGGATACCATTTCCACCTATTTATCAGATGTGGAAGGTTTGAGTGGGACCCCAGGTAGGGAAAGCCTGTGTGGCGGGCCCAGGGAGAGGCGTCAGCTGTCTTGCCCCTGTGCTGTCCAGCCCAGCAGATCCCAGAGAACCATAGGCTTTTGTGGAGAGAGAAGCCAGGTGGAGTCTCTGCAGGCCCCACGAAGAGAGTCATGGTGTAGACCACCGAGGGTCTAGAGTGAGGCCATGCCATCTGCAGCAGAGAACTGTGCCCTGTTTGAAATCAGCTACCGGGATGTTGCTGGGCCTTAGTAGAAACTGTATCTGAGCATGAGACATCACCTGAGCCTGCGGTCACTCATGACCCTGACATTTTCTAGGGTCGGGTGGGCCCTGTTGGAAGAGGTACACAGGGTTGAAAGTCCAGAGAGCACAAGCAAACTGCGTGAACAGGTGCCCCAGGTCATCTGCCTCTGCTGAACGGTTGCTTCTCCCTCAGCCAAAGCTTCTCCCTCAGCTGTGCTTCTCCTTTAGCTGATGCTTCTCTCGAAGCTCACACCTTTGGCCTTATGGGAAATTCCCTTTGACCAGCTTCGTTTGCTCAGGCTGCCATAACAACGATACCATAAATGCGTGGCACAAACCATGGGAATTTGTTTTCTCACAGCTCTGGAGGCTGGAAGTCTGAGATCAAGTTTCCAGCAGGGTTGGGTTCTGGTGAGAACTCTCCTCCTGGCTTGCAGATAGTGCTGTCTCGGCGGGTCCTCACCTGGCGGAAAGGGAGAAAGGGCAACTCCCCTGGTGTCTCTTCTTAAAGGACACTAATCCTATCAGATCAGAGCCCACCCTTATGGCCTCTTCAACCTTCATCACCTCCATAAAGGCCCTGTCTCCAGATAGGGTCACAGTGGGGGTCAGGACTTTAACAAAGGAACTGGGGTGGGGGAGGGGGCACACACATTCAGTCCATAACACCAGCTGACTGAGCAAGAGAGTAATCCGAGCTTGGGTGGTGGGTACATCAGCTTGGCATGGGTGCAAGCCAAAATGATCCACTGCTGACCTGCAGCCACTCAGAGGGGGACAGCTCCCATGGCCAGAGCTTCTGGGGTGCATCTGGTCATCTGCTTTGTGGCCCGAGGTGGTGCACGAGGCTCTCTGAAAGCTGGACCTTACACGTAACTTTCTAGCATCGCGTCTCCTGGCTCTCCACCCATGCTGGATGCACCGTTTCCTCTTTCCCTGGATAGTATGAGTCCTTTCCCAGGCTGTGCCTCAGCCTAGACGCCTGCTCAATGCACTCATCCTTCAAGACTCAGTTCAAATATCCTTTCCTCACACTCCACCCCGTACAGAAATTGTGGGTGTCCCTCTGCTCACCTGGTTTTCTGTCTAATGTAAATCTTGGTTTTGTGATGCATGCTACAGTTCATTATAAACCCTGTTCCCGACCAGATCAAGTGCACCTTGAAGGCCAGGGCATCTGTAGGCTGACAGCTCTGAAATTTGTCTCCCGGACTCAGAACACTCCCCTAAGCTCCAGACCCACACATCCGACTACGCACCAGACAGTATCACCTGCAGGACTCACAGACTCTTGAGTTTCTCTCCCAAACTGTTCCCCCATCCTGGGTCCCCTGTTGCCCCAACATCTCCGTAAGCAGCTCTCCCAGCTTCCTTGGGTAGCTAGAAACCTTGGCAGCATCCTGGTTCCCTCTGCTTCCTTCTCAACCTCATCGTGCATCCGTAATGCTCACTGGTTCTAGATCCAAACCGCTTCTCAACATCACTTGCTCTGTCACCTGACTGCCACCCGCTCTTAGCACCTCTCCTGTAGGGTCACTGCCAGCTTCCCATTGCCCTGGGAGGACACTCTGCACTGCCCCCATGCCCTGTCTTTCTTCTCCATCCAGCCCTGGTTTGCATCCTTCCCAGTGCTTGTCACCCTTTGTGATCATTCTCTCTGTCACCTGGTGTTTGCTGTCTCCCCCAAACTGGGACTGTGTGTCTGTCCCTGTCACCGCTGTACCCCCAACAGTCAGCATGGTGTCTGACTCATATGAAGTACCCAACAAAAGCTCAGCAGCTTCATGCTAAAGGTGCAATGAAGGGCTGGCTGAACCATCACTGGAGTGCGTTCTTGAGTGGCACTCGGATGCAGACAGGACCAGCCCACACCATGAGAACCAAGCACTGATACCCTTGTTTCCAAAAACCGGTTCATGAAGTCAAACATAGTGAGGAGCCAACACTGATAACGACCTTGCTGCAAGGGTCTGCTCCAGGGCGCCGCCTGGAAATCGTTGGAAATCTACTGTCATCCTGGAGCAGTACTGAGAGCAGAGCCAAGGTCCTCAGCCAGGACATTATATCCTGATTCCTTCCATGCAGGTTGTCCACTCGGAGGCCCAAGGAGGACACAGGGGAACTCACGCCATCAGCCCATCTGGTGAACATCTGACAACCTCTCCCGTCCCAAAGCTTCCCTCCCACGATGCTTCATGATCACTCGTTTTCCTTTCCCTGTTTTCCCGTATTTAAGTGCTCACATATAAAAACAGAAGACTGGCTACTTCGTGGGGAAAGGTTGCAAGGGCTCCAGAGAACCAGGGCTCCATTTACAAGGTTGGTCATGATGTTGGTCCTTGCTCTCTGCCGGAGGCATGCGTCTGCTGAAAAACGCACTCTAATCCTCTGCTGGGTTTTGGTGGTGGAGCAAGATGGAACACAAGGAGACAAATAAAATCTTAGAGCCTTCCCCTCTTTTGATCTGGTGCTATTTTCTCCCGATTCTGATTTTTAACATTTCATTAAAAAAAACCCATCTTGATCTTCTAAAAGTCAAGTTAAAAAAGAAAAAAAGAATATGTATTTATTATAAGAACTAACTGTGGGGCACCTGGGTGGCTCAGTCAGTGAAGCGTCTGCCTTCAGCTCAGGTCATGATCTCAGGGTCCTGGGATCGAGCCCCGCATCAGGCTCCCTGTTCAGCGGGGAGACTGCTTCTCCCTCTGCCTCTCCCCCAACCCCGGGCTCACTCTCTCTCTCTCTCTCTCTCTCTCTCTCTCTCTCTCTCTCTCTCTCACTCTTTCTCTCAAATAAATAAATAAAATCTTAAAAAAAAAAAAAAAGAACTAACTGCATAGACTGAAAGCCAGGGGGGTTTGCCAAGGGACATCACCAGTTTTCCTTCCTGTTTTTGTAAAGAAGAAATCAGGAAACACAAGCAGGCAAATCGGGCCCGTTGTCTGCAGTCACGAGGGCAGATTTGGGCCAAGGCCCGCAGAGCTCAGCCCCCTGTGTTCCTGGTCCTCCATGGACAGGGAAGGCTGGGCTTTCCCAGCGACTGCCACATGCCGGGGAGCCTGCATGCCTGAGCTCATCTCCCCGAGTCCCCAGCCGCCCTGCAAGGGCTCCAGCGAGAGCCCATGTCTGAGCAAGGAAAGCCTGAGGAAGGTGTCAAGGTCACACACCAGCGGAGATGAGGAGAGACTCTAAGTCAGATCTGTCCGGTGCCAAAGCCTGGGGGCTGGCTCTCCCCCATGTCTTTCCCTCCCCCTTTCAAGCATCCGGAGCCAACCCTGGCTGGATTTTCCAGGCCCCGGTCAGTCAGCTGAACCCACCTTGTCTCCTTGCCAGGGCCCAGTGTCTCAACACCGCCCCCCCCGCCCTTCACTTCCCTCTTAAATGCAGCCACCACCCTCCCTCCCACGCCTGCTCCTCGGGGATCCTCTGGCCACCCCCCACGGACCCACACACCCTCCAGGGAACACATGTGCAATCCCACAACAATGACACATGACTGACAATCATTTGTTGATTGCCTTGCTGATGTTACATCTCATAACAACCGTAGGAGGGAACACCTTCTCTATCCATGCCTGGCGCCAAGAAAACCAAGGTTGACGGTGGTTCTGTGATCCGTCCAAAGTGAAGTTAGCCCGGAGCACAGTGGGAGCCAATCCAGATTAGCGGTTCCTGCCTCACTGCACAGGCTCCCAGGCTGAGTTCCGCTTCCTGCAAGTGTGGAGCCCAGACTCAGAGAGCCTGGCCTCATAGTCCAGCTGTGTGACCTTGGGCAAGTTACCTAACCTCTCTGGTTTCTGTTCCTGTGTCTGTGAATCGAGATGATAAACATCCCACCTGCTTCGTAGGATTGCTGTTAACTGACACAGACGTTAAAATCCTTAGAATAGTGCCTGGCAACCGGGCTTAACATATGTTCGTCGTTAGTTGTCTTTTGGGAATTTTTATTACGCAAAACATCATCAGGGGCTGGGTAAGAATCTTAACTGAAGTCAGAATTCTAGAAGGTCAAACTGACTCCTCCACCCTCACTCCCTCCAGACCTCTTTTTTTCTGTAATTGTATCTTTTCTCCTGCTTTTATCTGGAACAAAGGAAGAAATACAAGATGGAAGGAGCCGTGAGAGTGACAGGAAAGAGGGTTTGTTTGTTTTTTTTTTTTGCCAATTCTGCCTCTTCGTTCCTCTCATGAGAGGGTGGTCAGGTGGACAAATATACTGACGTAGGAACTGGAATGTGAGTCTCAGCCTTGCCATTTATGAGCAGTATGACCTTGTTCGAGTTACTCTACTTCCCTGAGCTTCAGTTTGTTCATCTGTAAAATGGGAGAAAATGGACCAGCTTCACAGGACTGACGGGAAATCGTTACCCTGGGATGGAGACCCAGGCGGCCTTCAGCTCGAGAGCAGCACAGCAGTGGATGTGCTCCTAGCTGTCCCCTTGTGGGCCGGGGTGGGTTTGTTTGGCTTGGATTATTGGGCTCTAGATAATAATGAGTTTATTTAATTTGATAAAGTTTGCCCCAGCCACATCCCCACCTCCAGTGAGGTCTGTGTCCATGCCCACATCCCCACTGACACGGAGCATTGCCTGCTGAGACATCATTGTCCCAAATCATAGAGCTTCCTGTGCACTCAGCAGTGAGTCACCCAGTCTCCCAGTGCGACCAGTCAAACAGGTGCACTGCTTTCATCTTCAAGCCTCTGTGAATTAGCTGCTGTGGAAACTCTCTTCAAAAGATCGGTCAAGTTTCCTGTTCCTGCGTCTGTGATTTGCCATCCTTCGATATTCTCCCGTTGTCATCGCTGTCTTTCTTGGGAATTTCCAGAAGTCGCTTGTGCATTGTAGGGATACAGCTGACCCTCCGAGGATGCAGGTTTGATCTGAGCAAGTCCACGTCTACAATACTGCCAAACATACTTTCTCTTCCTTATGAATTTCTCAGCAACATTTCCGCAGCTTACTCTATTGTAAGAGAACAGTATATTATACATATAACATACAAAGCATGGGTCAATCAACTGTTCACGTTATCCGTAAGGGTTCCGGTCAACAGTGGGCTATTAGTAGTTAACTTTGGGGGGAGTCAAAAGTTGTACATGGATATTCAACTGTGCAGAGGAGTCGGGACCCCAACCGCCACATGGTCCAAGGGTCGACTATAGTCACACATCAGTTTCAGCTATGACAAATACTTTGCTCCCATCTGTCATCCAAGAATTTGTCCCTGGTGTCCTTGCATGCAACAGACATCCTGTTTTGATGTGATCTCATTCGTCAGATAATGGAGATTCCAGCTTGTCAGGATGCTTCTCAACTGAGGGGCCCCCGGAATGGAACGGAACATTCCAAATGTGGTCTGAGCCACGTAGTGAGAGTCGGTGGGCCTGGATCTGAAATCGAAATGCAGAACACCTTGCCCTCGGTCCACGTTTTGCGCCAACTTGCTGTTTTCCATCCGCAATTTCAGACTGTTGAGACCGTTCAACTTTGATGCTGAAACTGCTCAGCGTTGTGGCACCACAAAACATCCATAATCAAACACACCGCGTTTCGGTTGATACCTCCGGTAGGTCGAGTTGAAGGAGAGGCATAGTCCACTCTGTGTCCTGTAGACACCGTACAGTGTAGGACGACTGTCCGCCTACTTGCCGTGTGCGCTTTGTCCTCACCCTCTCTGAGTCTCCTCTCTATCCAGGGTGACAAGGACGGTGACACACACCTGTCATCAGGCTGCCGTGAGCGGCCAGTGCGTTATTACCTGGAAAGCGGTGAGAACAGTGCCTGGGGCACGGGAAAGGCACGATATGATGGTTAGCATTATGGTAGTACGACTTCTGCTGTTTAAGGAATATTGAATGGAGTTGCAAAGACTTGAAATCACTTGTCCCCAATCACATGCCAGTGACAGCAGAGTCAAGGCCCCGTGCTCCTTCCTCGGACCTCGCGGCTCATGCCACTTCCATCCCGAGATGTCCAGGTGAGCTGAAATCTGCCTGTCTACCTGGCCTTCCCTGGGCTTCGTGTTTGGCATCTAAGGGCGCAGAGGACCACGGCCACCTCTGCTCCCCGTGACAGGCACTCACCCGTTGGAAGAGAGTGCTCATGGACCCCGGACCCAAAGGATCTCTTCTCCGAGCTCACCAGCCCCTCCCTGTGGCCAAAGAGAAGCCCCTGGTTTTCCACGTGCAGGCTCATCCTCCCTCAGTCTCAGTCAACACACACAGGGGCTCAAGCCAAAAATCTAACCCTCCTCGGTCCCTCACCGCTCCCCTTGCCCGCCATACCCTGTCCTGTGGGCTCTAGTCATACGACCGACCCCACCGCTGCCTGTTCTGCTCACTCCGTGCTGGGCCAGCCCTCCCCACCTTCTCCTGCACCCCTGCAGCATCTCTGCCCTGCTCTCTCTGCTTCCCCCATCTCCCCTGCAATCCACTGGCACTCAGTAGTAAGACTGAGCATTGTATTTATTATTATTATTTTTAAGATTTACTTATTTGCGAGAGAGAGTTTGCATACATGGGGGAGGGGGAGGGGCAGGCTCCCCGCTGAAAACGGAGCCAGTCACGGGGCTTGATCGCCGGACCCTGAGATCATGACCTGAGCGGAAATCAAAAGTCAGATGCTTAACCAACTGAGCCACCCAAGAGCCCCTATTTATTATTATTTTTAAAATATGTTTATTGAGCTCTTTATGTTCTCTCTACCGATATCTTTATGCTTTAGTAAGATGCTCTCATATAGGGTTTTGAGACCACCTATTTGCTTTCAAGTAGGCTCTACGCCCAATGTGGGGCTTGAAATCACGACCCTGAGATCGAGGTTCACATGCTCTCCTGACAGAGCCAGCCAGGCGCCCCAAGACTGAGCATTCCAAATGTGGTCTGAGCCACGTAGATGTGTTTAAAGGTCAGACAGAGCATACTGTTACCCTTCCTAAAACCCGCCAGTGGTTTCCCATTTTCCTTAGAATTCAACCCAAACCATTTGGCCAACGATGATCCAATGATCTGACCCCTGCCTTTGTCATCAGCCTCGTCTCCCTCCTCTTTTCCCCTTGTCACCTCGCGCTGGCAACACCACACCTGGCTTCTCCCAATCCCCTAAACATGCCTCGGGGCCACTGTACTTGCTTTTCCCTCTGCCTGGAACTCAGCCTCAGAATGGACTTTCCTCCTCCACGGTCAGTGCTCTGCTCAGATGTTACCTTTTCAGAGGCTTCCCGTGACCATGTGGCTGAAAACTGTCACACTGGGCACCATAACTCTCCATCCCTGGACCACACTATGTGTTCTCTATCATTCATTAGTACTCGGTATGTATTACTACTTCTCCGTATCTGTCTCCTCTCTAGGATGCACAACCCCTACAAGAGAAGAGACCACCTGTGATTTGCCCCAGGTATGCTTCGCACAGCCGGGGACCTGGTGGCGGGCAGGACAGTTCTCTCCCCACCTATGATTCCGTTCAGGCATCCCCGGAACCTGTGGCTGTGTTAGGCTACATGGCCCGGGGGAATTAAGGTCGCAGACAGAATTAGAGTTGCTAATAAACTGGCCCTAATATAGGAAGATTATCTGGGATTATCCAGGTGAGCCCAATATAATCACAAAGATCCTTTGAAGTGGAAGAGGGAAGCAGAAGAGAGAGAGTCAGAGAGACCTGAGGTGGGAAGGAGTCTGTCCCCCCTGAAGACGGAGGGGCCATGAGCCGAGGAACAGGGGCAGCCTCAGGAAGCTCTAAGTGGCAAGGGAATGCACTCTCCTGGAGAGCCCCCAGAATGGACCGTGGCCCTGATTTTAGCCTGAAGGCTCCCATGTCAGGCTTCTGACCTCTGGCACTGTAAGATAATAAATATGTGTTGCTTAAGCCTCTGAGATTGTGGGAATTCGTCACAGCAGCTATGGGAAATGCAGCGCTCCTCTTTGCTGGATGCATCACGAATAAATGAGTCAACAGGATCTGATGTCCCTCTACCAACTGGTCCCTGTCATTCCCCCGGCTGTGTCCCGGGGGGTGGCGCCCAGGGTTGCATCTGGCGGAGCCGGGCAGCAGCCCCGCCTCTCCTTCCTGCTCCTCTTTTGCTCCAGTGGAGCCTCCAGTCGGATTAAAGGCAGGACACCACACTTGTCGCATACGGAGCTCGAGGTAGGTCGGAAGGCTTCCCGGGGTGTTCACGTGCCGCTCCAACCTGTGTGTCCCAGCAGCTTCCATGCCTTTGGTCATGTGGCTGCTGGTTGCCTTCATCTCAATGAGGCCCTGCTTTTCTGGTTTTCTGTGTTTTTAACGCCATCCTGGAAACATCCCTGGGATGTTAACTTTCTCAGTCCCGTCACTGTATCATCCCACCAGCTCCACGCGACCTCCTTAGGTGTTTCCCTGTCCCCACTTTATAGGTGAAGGAACTGAAGTGTCACTTGCTTATCACTAATCCACCTTTGGCCCTTCTGCAAGGACGCTCTCTACACCCTCGCTGAGGGCTGGCTGTCTCTGTGCAGTCTTGTGTTCAGAGCATCACACAGCCATTACCACCACCCCTCCACCCACCCGCCACCGGATGCAACCCAGTTGCTGAGAAATGAGGATGTGAAGCCATGTGCAGAGAGGGGGGGGCGGCCAGAACTGTGGCTGCCTAGCTCTGCCCACTGGGCCCCCCGATTCTTAAAACAACATCACAAACCACAGCCACAAAACACAAGACAGCTACTCACCACCTCTGGTCTCGTGCTCAGCCCTTGGCGTGCCTGGGAGAGCTTCTGAGCTCATGGCCGCTTAGGAGCATGATTCGAGCCACATCATGCCTGTGGGCTTCCCACTGGCTGGACTCCCAGTCCTCCCTCCACAGTAGGGCTGGTCTCTCAGAAGCTTCCCAGAAGCCGCTTGGCCTCTTCGGTGATATTTGCCCCGCCTGTTTGTCCAGTCTGCCCGTCAGATTCCCGTGGCCTCTTTCGAGCTCCTTCCTGATTTAACTGCAATCCCCCTCCTTACACGGGGTGAGAAGTTAATTTCCTCAACGACTATTTCCCCGTCCTAACCAGGGTTTCGCAACCTGGGCACTCTTGCCTTTTAATGATAATTCTGTGCATTTCGGGATGTTTCGTAGCATCCCCCGCCCCTTGCCCACTTGAAGCCAGGAGCACCCTTGTACCCCCATCCCCCACCCCCTCGTGACAACAACAAAAATGTCTCCGGGCATTGCTGAATGTCTCCTGAGGGGCAAAATCAACCCAGGGGTGTTTCAACCTTCGTGCCTCTGTTCCAGTCAGACTGAGTGATCTGTATTATTCTCCCCTAGACTGAAAATCCATGCCTCTGTATCACCCATTCTCAAGTTGTGGTTTTCCAAAGAAGAATGATTGTGATTGTGTTGATCAAGAGGTCAATTTCCATTATGGTAGAGATTAGTCAGCGTCCTCCAGAAAAACGAAACCAGTAAGATGTGTGTTGGCTCATATGTTTTGTGGAGGCACAAGTCCAAAATCTGCAGGGCAGACCAGCAGGCTGCAGACCCAGAGAAGAGTTGCAGGCCAAGTCCAAAGGCTGTCTGCTGCTGAGTTCCTTCTTGCTCAGAGGAGGTCAGTCTTTTTCCTCTGAAAGCCTTCAACTGATTAGATGAGGCCCACCTGCATTGTGGAGGCCATCAGCTTTACTCCAGGTCTACTGATTTAAATGTTCGTCTCACCCAGAAAACACCTTCACGGAAACATCCAGGACAATGTGTGACCACATAACTGGGCACTGTGGCCCAGCTAAGTTGGTGCATAAAATTAATCATCACAAGCGGCAAGGATGAATTAATTTATGGCAAAGAAAGGGAGGATGCACTTGAACTCATCTGGAAGGTGGGGCCAGACTTCCAGACTTCCATGATCACTGTCTGAAATGTTAATGGTATGGTGGCCACACTGGGGCCATCAGTGGTTCTCAACCCTGGCCGTTACCATCACCCAGGGAGGCTTGAAAGAATAACAATGTCAGAATCACCCTCGAAGAGCCAGATCCATTTAGTTTGTGGTGAGGCTCAGGCGTGGATGCATCGCTAGCAATCCTCAGATGTTCCTAATGTTTGGCCAAGGTTGAGAGCCCTGGGAAGAATGAATGTCTGATGCTCCCCCCAGGAGGGACCAACAGAGATGAGCACAGGCTTTGCAGGGAGGTGGGCTGGGCTTGAGTCCCGCTTCCCTCCAAGTGAGTTATGTGATGCTGCAATGGCCATCCTAAGACTGTTGGTCAATTAAGAAGATGCTTGGAAAGCACTTAGTCCAGTCCCTGGGAGGAAGGAAACAGAACATATGTCATACATCAATTTATGCTTGCTCCCACCACTCAGTGTGGTATTAACAACCTGGGTGTCTCTTCTCTGTCATTTTTATTTAAGTTCCGCTTAAAATATAGTCACAGTTATGCTTGATCTAACAGGTGCTGAGCTTTGAGACAGACACTGTGCTAAAAGTCAGTATTATCTTATCCTCACAATTACCCAGTAAGGAAGAGTCTATGATGGGCCCAGGCTACCAAAGAGGAAACTGAGGCACGGAGAGGTTGGGTGGCTTGCCCAAGAATGTTGCTGACAGTCTTGGATTTATCTGACTCTGAAGGTTAACGTTTTTAAAAAATTTTGCTTCCAGTAGACCGAAATCAGGATTATAGCCACCAAAAAAGAGGAGGCAAAACATGTCAGAATTCCCAGGTGTCCCCATCATGTGCTTAGAGAACCTAAGAAAATAGAAATTAAAATTAGTATGGGAGCAGAGTCGTTAGTTATTTAACAAAGACTTTTGTTTAAAAAAACAAAGTCATTTAGCAAAAATTTTGGTGCATATCCAAAATTCAGTCATGTTCCTGGTGAACAGCAACAGGAAGCAGAAATCATACTTAAAAACAAAGACCTCATTCAGGACAGCAACAAAAACCATGAACTACATGGGAATAAATTTAGCAAGAGAGGTGAGGCAGGTTAATGAACACAACCACCACCAAACTTTATTGAGGGATATTAGAGAAGATTTGACCTTTGGAGAGGTGGTCTGTGCACATGGTAGATATTGTAAAAATGTTGATTCTTTTCAAATTAGTTTTAGGTTAAAACGATTTTCTTTTTTCAAGTAAAAAAGAAATTGAAACAATTCAAAAATTTCCAAGTGCAATGCAGAGTGCCTTCTGAGTTCATAGCAACTTCCAGTATCTCTGAAGAGAAGAGTCGGCTCTTCTGAGCACTTGAGTCACTTCTAGACTTCATTTCAGATTTGGTCACCTATGGCCATGAGACACTTTTTGTTTGGCTGTTCCTGGACACACTCAGATCCGAACTAATTTATTAAACTTTTATTTTATTTAATTATATTTAATATTTAATTAATAATAATAATTTAATAAAATAAATTTATTTTAAAAATTGCTTTACAGTTTTAAAAATCTTAAATTGTGAAACATATCATAGGTTTAGAAATATTACACACACACACACACACACACACACACACACACACACGGTTTAACAAATAATTAAATGAATATCCATGTAACCACCTAGGGTGGACAGACTCTTAAGGTGGGCCCATGATCTGGCTTTCATGTTCTTGTGTGATCCCTCCCCTTCAGTGTGGATAGAACCCGTGACCTTCTTCTAGACATAGAGAATATAACAAAAGTGAGGGAGTGTATGTGATTGCATGTATGTGATTATGTTATGTAAGATGGTAACATCCATAACATGCGGAGTTGGCCATATGGCTGAGAACTGGGGGCAGCCTTCAGTCCACAGCCAGCAAGACACTAAGGGCCCTCAGCCCAGCAGCTTATAGGAAACTGAGTGTTGTCAATAATCACGTGAGCTAGGGAGCAGATCTTTCTCCAGTAGAGCCTCGGATGAGACCACAGCCCCAACCAACACCTTGATTATAGCCCAGCAGAGAACACAGCTAAGACTCCAGACCTGCAGAAATCATTTGATCATTCCTATGCTTTTCTTTGTAGATTTACCATCTATGTAAGTATCACTAAGTAGGATATGTTTGGCAAGCACACACCTAACTCTGTAATAATAATAAAGACATGGTCAATGAGGTAATTTTTCACATGACAAAGTAACTTCGAAACTGATCTTGAAGAATACATAGAAAGATACAAAGTAATGACAAAATATCTTGAAAAAGAAATTAAAAAATAGATCCTTTTGTTAGATATTAGAAGATATTGTAAGGCTAATGTAATCCCGCTGTAAGAACGGATTGTGGTGTAGGTAATATTGCAGCATATATACCGGCATACACGTATTTTTTCACAGATGTCTATACCAGTCACCATTCAGATCCAGATGAAGAGCACTCCCACCATTCCAGATGCCCTTTCCCAGTCAATAACCCCTCCCCTCACCCCAGGTAGCCATTATTCTCTCAACACAGATTAGCTTAGTCTGTTCTCAAATTTCATATAAAGGGAACCATGTTGTATTCACTCTTTTGTGTCTAGTTTCTCCTGCTTCACAACATGTTGACAAGATGAATTCCAAGTTGTTAACTGGAAGGGTAATTGGTTCACTTTTATTGCTGAACGTGGACAAATGATAATGTGTTCCCCCATTCTTCTGTTGACGGGCATCCAGACTGAACTCAGCTTGAGGCTCTTTTGACTAGCACTGCTCAAATGTTCTTATCCCTGTCTTGTGCTCTCTTGCACACACTTGGGTATGGGATCAATGGGCCACCGAGGAGGTTTGTGTCTAATTCCAGGAGACACTGCCACACGGTGGTAATCCATATTTTTATAAGGCGTTTTGATGCAAGTGGTCTTGGACCACACGTTGAGAAACCCTACTTAGGTAAAGCCCTATTATGTGAGCAAACACATTCCCTTGAGTTGACCCTTTCTTGGGGTATAACTGGGGAGAAGCTTGCTTACAGTGAGGTACCAGCTAAGTGATTTGGGGAAGTGGGGGGTGGGGAATGGGAAATTAAATGTATACCATCTCTTAGCACCTCTTTGGAACAAATCTTTGCAGTGCACTACTTTTGCCCAACAGAAAGAAGCCGAGAACTGGGAAGCTTTGATGGGGGTGGGAAGGTGAGAATCCAGGTCACTGTGCCCCATCATCCAAGCTCTCTCTCACCCCAACCATGAGCTAGAGTAATGTCCAGTTATTTGCTAGAAAAGAGGGATCTGCTTGGGACCTTGGGTTGTTTGTATGGGGAGGGACTGTCCCTTCCAGTCACCTGAAACTCATTGCAAAGCCATTTCCCCCATGCTCTTAATGCTGGAGGAGGCTTGCAGGAAGCACGAGAGATGGCATTCCTCCTGCCGTGCCCAGCACGTCTGACAGCAAAAGCCAGTTATAGAAAAACCATCCCTTTCAGCCGACTCTGGCCATTTTGCCCACAGACCCAGCCAACTTCTCTGAGGTCAGAAGGCCAGGAAACAGGGCTTCCTGCTGGCAACCGGGCAGAGGTGAGGGAAGGAGGGCCTGCCTGTTGTGTTGGCCGATGCTCTGCTTCCGGGGTCTCTCTGCCAGGAGCCACTTCTCCTTCCAGATTCCAGTGATCTCAGCAGGCTGGCTCAGCCTCGGCCCAGCCACGGTCTCAAGCTGCTCTCTGCTGTTCTCAGCTGAGCACTGCAACCAGGGGCCACCGGCACCAGACACGAGAGCAGGTCCCCAGAAATGGGAGACGGCTTCCACCTGGAGGCAGGCAGGAGGAGGGACAGGTGGGTGTTAAAGGAGCCAGGCTCTGAGCAGGGAAGGTGGGCTCTAATCCCCACCCGGCTGGGCCCCATGTCCCTCCCTGGGGCCCCACAGCTCCCTGAGTGTCCTCTAGCAAAACGCTACTTGTTTACACTCTCGCTCACTTCTCTAGAAACCCAGTGAAACAAGAACAACAGTGTCCATCTTACCTCAAAGCTGAGTATATCCCCAAAGCGGAATGTGTTGCCTCGTACCTGACAGATGATCAATGAATATTTCGCTGAATACATGAGCAAGTCAATACTTGAGTGGACTTTGAACAAATGAAGAAGTCAACTATCTCATTCACCCTCTCTTTCCGAGAACCAAGCTACTAGGGTCATGGAGTTATAAAGCTCTTCTTCCTAACAAAAAAAATCCCTAGCTCTTTCAAAATAAAAAAGGATGCTCCTGTCTGAACTGTCAATGACTGGGGATATTTGGGGTCATCACAACTAACGTAGGGGGGGCTACTAGCATCTAGTGTGTAGAGGCCAGGGACACCAGCACGCCTCCCAAGGTGGACAGGAGGGTCCAGCACAACACAGAAGCATCCTGTGCAAACTGTGAATAGTGTTGGGGCCAAGCGAGCCGGATGTGGGCACATGGTCTGGGGGTGGGGGGCTGGGGTCAACATTTCTGGCTGCAAAGTGGGAGCAGCAAACGCTGCTTGGGACAGACTTGCACGGGTCGAAAGAAAGACTGAAAAACTGACCCAGATAAGAACCACTCAGAGAAGATTTCACAAGTTACAGCAGCAGAAGCCAAAGAATTGGTACATCTGTGTGTCCGGAAGTGAATGGGTGGTGTCTCTGTAGGATGTATGTGCCAACTAAACCCAGAAGCGTGTTTGCATCTTATAGCTAAGACAGCGATAAGGCAGCTTTCCTCCCAGACCCAGGATTGTGGTGTGTGGCCATTTAGTTTGGCCAGACCTGGAGTATTGGCTTCATTTTGATGAATGGTATTTTGCAACCTTCAAATATTTATCAGTGTTGTTCCCATACCTAATGAACTGGGTGCTAGAATGGAAAGGAAAGAAGGTGGGAAGAAGGGAGGGAGGGAAGAAGGGAAGGAAGGAAGGAGTGAATCAAAGAAGGCATAATTGTCAAAAATATAAGTTATTTGGGGCACATTGCTTGACCTGCCTTCCTGTAGCCCAAAGGACATCAAGGTAAGCAAAAAGTCAGAAGACAAGGCCACTTGGCGATTCTCCTGGGGCAGTCAGAAGTGTGACTTTTCCCACTCCCTAGTCTCTTAAAAAATAACATGTCTCAGACTACTTCTCAACCTTTGGATGCAGGTGAGTCTAATTTGTGACCACATCATAGGAAAGCAGCTGATGATTATAATTCATTTGCCAGTAGGATGGTGTCAGTCTCCATCTGTGAACTGCTTATGTTGCCCTCCACGTGGTCACACTGATGGTTCCAGCCAATATTTCTCACAATCTCTTTGAGGGGAAGGAAGGACACGATCGCCCGTGAAGGCTGTACTAGCTCAGGCTAACTTATTTATGATACAAGAATACGTGTCCTGGATTAAGTTCTTCACAACAGTTCCCTGCATTTGTACCTCAATCACCCTATGAATACAAGTCACCCCAAATCTGGCTTCCATGCCCCTCGCCATGCCCACTTTATACCCGGAGGCTCAGCGTGGACACTTAGCTTGTCCCAGATCCCTCGGGAGGTGAGAAGCAGATCCAGGACCAACGCTGTTCTTCTCACCAGCATCTGATGTTGCAGGTGGGTCCTGGAAATGCAGGACTATTTATATTTCTGCTGGCTTCAAGCTGAATGTGTCCACCAGCGGCCTTCTTGGCTCGGCCAAGCCTCCAGGCAAGTCCCGAGGCCTCTTCCCTTTGCTCACTGCATCCCCACCGTCTGTTCTGTCCTAGGGCCTCAGCAGTGGGACCTGCCCTCTGAGGCCTGTCTGGCAGCCAACTCCGTCCCTCTGTGTCCTAAGTTCCTGCAAGCCAACTGCCCTTCTGTTCTATTCCCCACGCCTGAAAAAGGCACAGAAAGTGCTGACTCACCCACCAGGCTGTGAAGATCTTCCACTCTGTGACGTGAACGGGTTGAACGTCTCCCCCCTCCCCCCTGCAACGTGATTGCCATCTACCTGTGACGTGCTAGTCTGATCGGCAAGACGGTTGTCATCTTCCTTTTTCCTTCCTTCTTTCTTTTTTCTTTTCTTTTCTTTTTTTTTTTTAAATTAGGGTGTGGAAGGTACTAGATCAGATACACGATTACAAATTGCCACAGAATCCAAATTAAAAGGCCCAGTGTAGGGTCACTGGAGCTAGTCTGGCTCAGGCAAGAAAAAGTTTTTTTCATCTGCACCCCACCTTGACGTGGGATTTCTAAAGTCTCGGCACCTGTTGGGGTCAATGTTTCCAAGGTACTTTTTCCCTTTAAAATTAGTCAGTTATTGGGCGCCTGGGTGGCTCAGTTGGTTAAGCGACTGCCTTCGGCTCAGGTCACGATCCTGGAGTCCCAGGATCGAGTCCCGCATCGGGCTCCCTGCTCAGCAGGAAGTCTGCTTCTCCCTCTGACCCTCTTCCTTCTCGTGCTCTCTATCTCTCATTCTCTCTCTCAGATAAATAAATAAAATCTTTAAAAAAAATAAATAAAATAAAATTAGTCAGTTATTGCTTAAGAATTAATTGTATTAACAATATTAATTTATATCAGTATTTATTCATAATTAACAAAAGTATTGCTTTTAATTAAAATAATAAATGAAGAAATGAAGAATCGATGGTAAATTAATCAATTATGAGCCCCCTAGCAAGAACACTTTTGTGGTGACAAGGTCTTTACCTCGTCAGGTAAGAGCAGGATGGTAACTCGGCCCCAAACCTCCACCGCAACAAGTGGAAAGCACATACATACATACAGGTTTCCCTCGCTGTTCCAAACTTTGCGCTATGCCCCTTCGCTTTTACGAAAGACCTACATTAGTACCCATTTTCACGAACTGAAAGAAATCCAAAGAGGATTTTGACTTTTATGCAAAATGGTGAAAAGCAAAATTAGCGGTCAGACGGGCTTTTGCAGCGAGAGGAGCCGGTAGGGAGGCAGCGTGCACCGGGCCGGGAGTGGCGCCCCCAGCGTCTTCCGCGGGAACTACACTCAGCATCTCCGCCTGGAGCCGCGAGCTCTGAACCGTGTGCGAGCATCCCGGCTTCACCTCCACCTGTTGTGTGCATCCGTTAGTTAGCAAGGTGCGTCCTAAGGATCAGAAAAGCCGAAGAGAGGTTTTATTTGAGCGTCTGGGAATGCTGCAAAATTTTCCGGAGAGATTAATGGTAACTGCTTCTCTGCTTTTGGCCATTTTGGCTCCGGACAAGTTTCACAAGCACCCTGCCCTTTTGGATAGCGGGGAAAGCTGTATGTCAATGCTGTTTCCGCATCCTCTCCCGAGATTTTCTGTGCCCTGCACCCCTCGCAATCCTGGCTTACAGTAAACCCATGAAATCAACTTCCCTTCTCAGTTTCTATTTCCTAGTAGCTGCTAACTACTGATTTTAGACAGGATTATGATAGCAGTAAATCAGAAAACAGCATTGTCACAGAAATCTAGGACTTAATGCAAGAATAGAAAAAAAAAAGATTTTTGTATTAAAGAATGTGAGGTTTATACTTATCTCCATAGAATGGACAAATGAATGAATCCAAGCAATAACATTAGATGGTATTAAATACTCTTGTATATTTTTCAGGAATGTCACAACCTGATTCCTGTTTGGCTTTCTGAAAGCCTCCTCTCCAGCTTTGAGAGACTGCCTACTCCAGGAAGCCTGCCCCGATTTCCTTCCTGAGATGCTCCTCCTAGGGCACAGGTCACGATGTACTGTATATTATCATCAGATGGAAACTTATTTTGTGTCCTGCATTCAGTGATAACTACTGTATGTTACTTAGTTTTAGCAAACTTCCTTCTACATCTACAATCATGGCTCACATTTATCGCATTGACTGTGGCCCAAACCCTGACTTAGGCTTTACCTGGAGTATCTCACAGGATCCCTACACAACCCGTTATTATCCCCACCTCACAGACGTGGAAATCGATGAATATTGTTGTAGACACTAACAGCCCGGATGTGCAGGCCATTCTTTTTTGTTCCTGTGGTTAAGTCAGCTTGGGATAGGCTCTGCTGTGGTAACAATGAAATCCCAGTGGATAGATGGAATATGGGTTTGCTTGGTGCTCACGCCACACTCTGCAGGTCTGGTGGCCCCCCTCCATCGGTGCCCAAGCCTTTCTGGACTATGTGACCTCCCAAGTCAGGGGTGGGGGCTGAGATGGATACACACAGCCCTTAACCGCCTCTGCCTGGAAGTGCCCCCCACTCTCCCTTAGAGTCACAAGGTGCAGTATGAAGTTCTCCTTGAGTGGGTCAAACTCAAGTTCTGCTTTAAAAAGCCCTAGTGAAGAGTGGAGTTGAGGGAGGTGGGCCCCAGCGGGCTGGTAGGCGCCCTCTTGCCTCCCAGCTCTGGGCCCTTATCAATCTAAAAGGCTTGGTTTGAAAGACCCAAACCTGTGGTCTTTTTCCATAAATGTGGTCACTTTATATGCATTATTCTATCACTTAGTTTTCTATCACAGTTTTGAAAACTGTCCCACGTACGGACAAATTTCCATTTGAAAAATCCCATGTGCTTAAAGAAAATTATGCTGAGCATTAAAACATACACATCCTTTGGCCTAGCATGTGTAGAAGAGTATGCTATTTGCCATGTTTTAACAATTTTACTGTGGGTTCCCCCCCCCCCGCTTCGATACACTTTTAACTCCATTGTTTAAAATTAAAAATTTGGACCTACTTTTAGTTTGGCATAAGGACAAGGAAGCAATCTTATTTTTATTCTAGAATTATTTTAACTCCATTGTTTAAAATTAAAAACTTGAACCTATTTTTTAGTTTGGCGTAAGGACAAGTAAGCAATCTTAGTTTTTCAGATTGATACTCAAATCAATCTTCACTGTTCAGTGAATAATTTGCTATTTCCCCACGGATGTGAGATAAGTAACTTGTCCCCAATCCAAATACACAGGCATGAAGCACGTATCCGGACTCTTGTGTTCTGCAGTGGCCCCAGCTTTAGATATATTACAGAGTAACATTTAATTCTCTTTTCCTTTCTTAGGTCTGTTTTCATACATGAACTGTGGAAGCAGTAAGATGAAACCAGGAGGGACCAAGTATTTTTTATTGGGACTGCATATTTAGACACCTTTACGGTGTTGTCTTTCTAGCCAAGATGATCTTTCATGATTAATAGTAATGTTTGGAAATGTAGTGTTTTTCAACACCTGCAGGCATGTCATTCCTTACTTGTGAAGGCAGTGCCAGAAAGGTCACCGACTGCCCCAGAACTTGAGAATCAGGTGGGATCTAGGGATCATCTGGTCCAATGTTTTCAGTTTACAAATAAACAAATTTAGGCCCAGAGGAGGGAGGTGAGGTGGCCCAGGTCACCCAACAATTTGATCCAGAAGTGCCCACCCCTTCCCTGGGGCTTCTCTTCTCCCACTGGGTGGATCCAGCAATCCTGGTTCCTGAACCGTCTCCCTCTGAGGCTGCAGGCCCGGGAGAAGCCACTCGGGTCTGCACAGCATTCCATGCGCCCCCCCCCCCCCGCCACGGCCCCCCAACCACACAAAGTCAGCCATCCACAGTGACGAGAAAGACATTTAATCACTTCTTGGTCTTATCTCTTAAAGCGCTCAAGTGTTTTCACAAGTGCAAAGGGAGCGATTGCTCTCAGCCAACATTTACCAGTAATTCCAACACACGCAAAAAAACTACAAATCAGCGTGCTTTATACTTACTTTTAATTTCTGCACTGAAAAAAAAAAGTGAAAACCATGACAGGTTAGTTTACAGTGACATCACCTCTGCCTTTAAATTAACCTTTGCTCTTGGGGGTAGAAGGGGGAAAGAAAGACAGGAACACATCAAAGCAGGAGAGCAAAACAGGGGCCGAGACACCCGAGACTGGGCTCCGGCTAATCGGGTTTGGAAAACCCGGAGGCGAGGCGGTGGCGCACTCGGCGCACTAGCCTGTAAACATGGACAGGCAACAGTTAAGATACAGTAAAAAGGGAAAAAACAAAAACAAAAACAAAAAACAAAAAACAAAACTCCCACAATTCCATTCTTAAAATCAAGCACGACAACGGACAGTAAATCCAAGGTTCATGTGGGTGCACCCCTCTGCCGCGGGGGTGGCCGCACAGCGGGGCACACGCTCCGGCCCCGGGGGCCCCTGCTCTGCACAGAACTGCGCCCACCAGCACGGGGCGCTCCGCGGGGAGGGGGTCCGCAGGGAGAGGGTCGGCCCACAACCGCAGCCTCCCCTGACAGACAGCAAGAGCCGCAGGGGCAGGTCTGTGTGCTTTCGAGGCTCTGCCTCCGGAATGTTCTGCACTCGGGCTGGGGTGGGTAGTGGGTTTGAGTTACGCTCCACACGGTGTTTAAGTGCTTGCTTTATTTTTCATGTGCAAACTGTCACTGTCTAAAGCTTTCAGAAGGACGTGTACAGATAGGAACACCCTGCAGAGCCGAGGGTACTCGCGTAGGGCCCCTCCCTCCCGAGTGGGGTGGGCGTGGGGGCGCAGGACAGAAATATTTAGAGAAACGATGTGTTCTGCTGCGGTTAAGCTCTAGTCCCTGATTCGGTCCGTCCAAAGGAGGGGGCTCCTCAGTAGGTGATTGTCCACTCTTTGACAGAGGCGTCGTGGGAGGTCGTGATCAGCGTGTGCTCGTCCAGCCAGGCCAGGCTGCTGACGTGGTGGAGCCGGTGCGCGTCTGGGGAGAAAGAAGGCGCTCTGAAGGGAAGCCCCTCTGCTCCCCCAAAACCTCACGTGATGAGCAGGGGACAAGCTGTGCCAACAGCAACAACGGCTGCGAACCTGACCGCGGACTGTTGTTCATCAGACCCTGTCCCTCTTCACCGAAGCGTGAGCGTCTGGAAGGTGGAAGGCGGGTGCAGGCATTCTCAAGCCGGCATCCCTGCGGTTCCTCCCAGACACAGGGACTATCCTGACAACCAACATCCCCTGGGAGACAGAACTGCTCCTCCCCCAAGGAGGTAAAAGTCTGTTCCTTTTTATGCATAAAGCAACAATACACAGACAATACACAAACAGCTCCCTGGTATATCCGCAGTAATAAAATGGGCCGGGGGGGAGGGGGGCAGTGAATAAAGGTGGAGAAACCTGTAGAGGTGGACCGGTGACCAGAATACCCTGAGAAACACCGGCCGGGCCCCGGCCCCCCTCCGTGAGAGGTGCACCGGGGGTGATCACAGTCCTCCCCAGCTTCCTGCCTCTACTCTCCGGACCGGGTGCGTCCTAGCACAAACCTCACAGAGCAGGGGGCCCAGGGGAGCCTGCTCTGGGCCCCCTCTCACTGGGCCCTCCCATCTGGCTGGGGGGTGGGTGACACCAGGGCAGGAGAATTTCAGATCTACCCTGGCCAGACACGGTCCCTCCCGGGGCCAGGAGGCACGTGTGACTACAGAGCCCCTGAAGCGAGCTATCGCCACGTGTAGAAAAAACATGTGGGGCTAAATAAAACTTACTATTAAGAATAATTTCATCCGTTTTTTGTTTTTTTAAACGAGGCTACTAGAAACAAGGGAGGTCCACAGGAGGCTCCATTACATTCCTACTGGACGCTGCCCGTCATGGAGAGAGAACCCGATCGGCAGTTTAATTTAGGGGGTCAGGGGGACGGGAAAGTGCTGTGGTCTGAACGTTTGTGTCTGCCCCTCAAAACTGTACACCAAAAACCTAATGCTCAAGGCCGTGGTATCAGGAGGTAGGGCCTTGGAAGAGCTGCGAGCACAAACTGGATCAGTGGCTTATTAAAGAGGCCCCGCAGAGCACCGCCCTTCCCTTGCCTGGGGCCCAGTGGGAAGTCTCTGACTCAGAAGAGCTCCCCAACGCCCCCGTCATGCCACCCCCTATCTGGGACTTCAGCCTCCTGAACTGTGAGCAATAATTCTGTGGTTTTTATAAGCCGCCCAGTCTGCGGTACTTGTTATGGAAACCCGACAGGCTGAGAAAGAGATGTCAGGAGGGACCCCGTGTGCTAAGGCGCATGCCCGGTGAACGGAGCCCACCTGCTCTCCCAAGGGGAACATGCGCATTGTCGATCCCTCTGTGTGTCTAGTGAGGGCCGGCAGAATGAGAGCCATGCCTCTCGGGGGTAACTTCCCCAGAAGCACAGATGGGACACTTGGGCTTGGGGAGAGCCTCTCTGGGGCTGCCTGGGGAGCCGAGGCGGGATCGAGAGTCACCTTGGATCTTGACCCTGGTCTCAGGGTCACTTAGGGTCCAGACGTACACCATCATGTCCATGCCACCAGAGGCAAAGTGCTCGTTGTCTGGTGACCAGGCCAGGCAGACAATCTTCGCATGGTGTCCGTAAAAAACGTTGTTCTCCTAGTTGTGGGTTGAAAACAGAGATGGTAGGTCAGGGTTCAGGCCAGAGGGGCGCGTGTCATCTCACCTGCCCCCAGTGACCACCACGAGGGCTGACGCTGATGCAGCACACTCTGCCAGACACCGTGCATGCCTCACGGAGGCCTCACGGGAACCCGAGGTGCCCACTGCTCTGTGATGAGGCCCAGGAGGGTACAGCCCAGCTCGGCCCAGCATTGGGCAGCAGCCACTGTGCCCCCGGGGCCCCGAACGGCCTCCATCCCCCGAGGCGCTAGGTGCGTGTGCTCTCCTTCATGGAGCCTCGGCCCAGCCAGGGGTCAGCGCAATGCAGACACAAAGGCTCAAGGAGGCCCCGCCTCGGGCAGGTGGCGCTCAGGGAAGTTTCAGGCAGCAGAGGGAGGCCGCCAGCCCCTCCCCACACACACCTGCCCACTACTCGCTACTCCGAGGCCTGGGCCGGGCGGGGGGCTGGACGGAGCCTGCAAGCTGGAGGACTAGCACTTTCCTGATGCCGTAAGAATGCTTTTTCTTCAGGGCATTCCATTTTCTTAATCCCTAAGAAAAGGTCGACTTGATGATGATTTTCCTTTTCAAGTTTGCCTGTTCTGGGGTGTGTTGATCCCACCCTGTGGACTGCCTACTTAGCATGCTGTCGACAAGACTTCTGTTGTAAATACACGAGACCACTAAAAATGAGATAAAAAAAAATCTGAGAAATGTGACGAGGGAGCAGAAGGAAATCCCCTAGGACGTGGGGTATCATGTCGATGGAGGTCCTGATTACAGGCTTTATGTCCAAAGCAAGCTTCACTTGTGCCTTTTGCCAGAAATAACATTGTAGCATCAGAGAGACTAAAAGACTCAACTCTAGTTCCTACATAAGCCCAAGTATTTACTGGTAAGTGTACAGATGCCTGTAATTTACTTTAAGTGCACCCAGAATTAAGATTATCAGATGGATAATGGCAAAACCTAGGTGGTAAATTCTTTCACCTCTGCTGCATTCCAAAACCATTCAAGTGCTGGGGGGCTGGTGTGGTGCAGGGCCCGGGGACCGGAGACCTGCCATCCTGTGCCCCCGCTCGGGCCACACCCAGCAAGTGACGGAACCCCTAACAGAGCTCAGCCCCCTGTGAACTGGGGCAACGGATCACTCTTGGCGCACGGCTGTCCTCTCGCGCCCAGGTGCCTCTGCACCCTGGTCTGCCCTCGCCAGCCCACTGCCCAGCACCCCCCACACGTGAGGCAGTGCTCATCTTCGTGAGACTTAATCAGCAATGAGACACAAGAAGAAAATCTAGTCTCAGCCCTTAGAGAAGAAGCCAGGAAGTCACTTAGCCAGGCAGCCCAGGTGAACCAATCAGCCTGTCCTCACAGCAAGCCTTGCCACCACTCAGGGTCCTAACTTTCTGGCAAGTGTTCTACCTCACTCACAAAACCACGAGACCCTGGATGACAGTGTGTCTCCTTGTCTCACATCATTCAGCTCTGAGAACAAGAAAGCCACGCAGTCTCATGGGACTGCCACGCTCATGACAAGAGGGGAGAGAAGACACGGCCGGCTGCCACCCCCCCGGCCTTCCACACTGCCCAGCAAGGGTACAGAGCCACGCCGCCTGCCCACTCACCAAGTAGCCGTCTGCAACGCTGAAGACCGTGACCACTTTGCTGGCATCGCACACGGCTAGGAAAGCGCCATCGTGGGAATACGCCACATCAGTCACGGGGCCCTTGGCCTCCAGGAGCTTGCCCTCGTCCTTCAGCGTGGTGCCCAGGATGGAGTACAAGCGGACATTCCCGTCCTGCAGGAGGACAGAGGGGCACTGAGTCACTTCCTGATGTGCACCACTGCGGGAGCACACACACGGGCACGCGCTCGCGCTCCCCAACGCCCTCCCGAAAACCGTTCAGCAGCTCCCACGGCGTACTCCGCATTGTGGGAAAAATTACTCAGGAAGGTAATTAAAATGCAGAGTGCTAGGCGCCCCCAATTCTGCTTCTGGGTGTTTGGGACTCTGCCTCTCTTCATAAACACTCCAGTAAGTTCTAATGCAGGTGTTCGCAGGGCAAACTCTGAGAACTACCTTTATGTGCGTTAGGACCCCCGTTCTGCCTGCCCCCTCCCCTGTGCTCTGTACCCACAGGGCCCTTCCCGGCGCCCCAGAGGTTCCTTCAGGCAGCAACTCACTCTGACCAGGCCCCCCTCTTCCGCCGGCTGTCTCCTAGTGAGCGCCCCCTCCTTGTCGTGACCCAGGTGCTTCTTCACAGGGGAGGCACACCTGCTCTTTCAGATGGCGGGTGCCACCTCGTCCATGGGCTGATCAACTGCCCCAGGGGTCCTTGAGCCTGGGATGCCCATGAGAAGCCCAAGTGCCTGGCTCTACCCAGCTCTCCTCGGCCAGAGCCTCTGAGGGGTGTCTGTACATCTCTGCTGACAGTCCAACCGTGCTCTGGAGCCCAGCCAGGTGGACACACCTTGGGCACCTGCCCTCCAGGCCAGGGCCACCCCCCCACACCCCCAGTTTTCATGCCCCCAGAGACTTGTCCAGGACCTGGGCCTGAGAAGTGTCACACACGGTGGAATGAATCCCTGTAGCACGGATGGACAGACAGAAGGAACTGGGAGAGGTGGTGTCCTGGCGACTGCCCAAGGCTGCTGTGAGAGGAGGCAGATCAAGGACCAGCCGCCCTCTCGGGGCAGCTGAGCTATCCGAGTGGCAAACATGCTCTGTCCACGACACAGCCCTGGCTCTGCCTCTAACACAGGAGGAAAGCCACATCCAACTCCTGCAGGGTTTCTGAGCTCACGGGACAAGCCCAGCTGACGCCTGCCCGCAGTGGGAGTCTGGGCCCTGGGAGTCCAACGCCCACAAGGAGGCATCACAAGGAAGGAAAACGGCTACGCTCGCAGACCGCACACAGGATGTCACAGAAGGGCACACAGCACAACGTCTGCCACCGGGCTAACTACGTGATGGGACAGCCACTCGCTGGAATGTCATTAAATGAGGACTACTAGCGTGGGGGGCCAATGGGGAAACTTGGGATAAAGAGACGTGTCCTGTGTGATCACAGAGATTCACGGGCCCAGGGCTGGCAGACAACCAGGGAAGACGAAAGCTGCCAAGACCTTGAGGTGGGAGCTGAGGGGACGACTAGACAGCCATCTCTCTTCGTAACTGAAAAAAGGTAAAGGTCTAGAAAGCAGGGCATGGTGCTCTGGCTGTGCAAGGGGGAACACCAGGTTCAAACCCCATGTCTGACTTCCTGCCCCAGGACCATGGCTGTGAACTCCTCCCTAAAAAAGGGAAGGCTGCTTCTCAAAACATGCCAGAGGGCAGGTATCTGGGAAAGGGGTGACAGGCCCAGAAGGGACCGGCCAGCACTGCGGGGTGCAGGCCCACAGGGACGGTGTCCAGGCCGAGCACCTGCAGGAGAGCAGGGCCGACGGGAACCCTGTGGGAGGCGGTGGGGCCGCTGGGGCCGCTGGGCAGGAGGGGATGCAGCCCCCGTGGAGGGCCCCCCCACCACACACGGGACACAGCTTACTCGTCTGTGATCTGTGAACACCAGGGAAGTCCACGGGTCTTAATGGCCACCGCGGACGGCAAAACAAGAGGAAGAGCTACAGACAGGGGCCGACAAGCCCTCCTTCCTGTGTCTGGCAGTGGGGGCTAGACGCCATGTCCATGGGCTCCTGGGGGAAGGAACAGCTTGTGGCCGTGGCGGGAGGCTCCCTGACCTGGCTGGTCCCCCTCCGGGCTGGAAGGGCGGACAGCAAGGACCATTTCTGAGGCTGGAGGTGGCACCGCCTGGGAGTAAGTGGAGTGGCTGGTGCCGAGCTGACGCGTCCCATGCGCCAGCTACTGGGCAAAGCCCTGCCCGCAGACCAGCCTTTCCTCAGCCCTCACGCCGGCTCTGCGACATCGGCCGTGGGCCTCTGGGGGGGCAGCTGGCCCTCGACACGGCCGGCACTGCCCGACAGTGACGCCCTTCCCTGGGGGCGCGGAGGTCTGCCATCTCGGCTGCGGAGCTCCTTCATCAGGGCACCTGAGCCCCCCGGGGCCGGATGCGACGAAGGGAGCCGGTTTGTAAAGCATGCAGAACTCGGCCTGGCAGGCAGGGACCACGGGGTCCACGCGGCTCTAGGTTTAGGAAGGCAGAAGCACCACACTGGGCAGCACAGACATCAGCACCGAAGGAAAACCCCGAACCCATCGGGTTAGTGCTGCTTTGCACGCGCTAGCGATCTTCTTGTCACGCTCCTCCCACCTACGACCTGCCAGCCCCGCTCATCCCTGCTGGTCCTCTCTCAACACGCTAAGTCACGTATGCCCCACGCGTTCACGTGGTTGACGGCCCGGCGGTCCCCCTGCTGTGTGCTCCCCAGCCCAGCCCAGCCCCCGCCTGCTGCCCGGGCCCTTGGTCCCCCACCACTTCCCTCCCGATCTGCCTCGGGACACTCCGCGCTCACCCAGCCCGCGTCACCCCCAAACCGCCCCGACAGCCGGGGGCAGGGCACGTGAAGGACAGGAGACTCACCGTGCCCCCAACAGCTACCGTGTCACCGCTGGGGTGCACCGCCACCACTTCGGGCTCGTAGCCGGGGCTGTCGATGCTGAAGCACTTCTTCTGATCCTTGAGCAGCACGATCTGAAAATCACAGGCAGCAGTCAGGGTGCAGAGGCCAGCGACGGACCGCTCGGCCCCGCTCCGGGCCCCGTCCCGAGGCTTGCTGGGGGCGGGGGCCCTGTGACCCTGCATTGTGCTTCCTCCCTCAGCCGCTGGGGGCTGTGACTGTTCCTAGTCACAGCACTGTAGTAACTATCGGCTGCGGTCATCGTCACCACGCGCACCGGCTTCTCGGGAAGCCGTCTGACGTCAAAACTTTCCATCTTCCTGTTACACAGTTCCACAGGAGCTCTGCGGAACGGCCTTCTCCTGAGGTTCAAGGGATGCAAGCATTTGGAAGAGCAAGGCTCTAAAGCAACACTGGGCACGAACAGGACACGCAGGAATCTAAGCTCTGGCATCCCAGGTCCAAAGAAAGCCCCCCCGCAGCTCCGACGTGCAGCACGTGAACATCCCACGTGGGCCAGCGTGAGCGTCTCGCACAGCTGGGGGGCAGTGTTGGTACCCATCTTCCACACAAAAACTGGGTCCCAGGTGGGGGCGCCAGCGAGCAGAGAGCACAGCTGGGCCCCAGGTCCACAGAAGCTTTGTTCCCAACCGGCCTCCCACCAGAGCACGACCGGTCCCAGGCAGCGGGGAGGACAGGACAGACGGTGCACAGCAAGGCGGCTGGACTGCGGCGCAGTGAGCCCTGTGCGGGGCTCCGCCCCAGCCAGCACCTCGCTGCCCTCCGACTCAGGGGAGGGGGGCAGGACAGAGTCCCCAGGCGTCCAGGCCCTACTGAGGGCCCTGCGGGGTTTGGTCCTGGCTCGGCCGCCTACTGCGTGTGGGGACAGCTGTCTTGAGCCTCAGCTTCCCAGGGTAGAAGAACCTGCCGGTGCCTACACATCACAAAGCTGGAATCCGACGTTCAGGGTAAATAAAGTCCCTAATAAAGGCAAATAAAAGTAGCACCTAAGGTCCGCTGAGCATGAGACCCAGGCCTTGCTAAGAGTGCTGCACGTACCCCGCCCCTGGAGACGTCAAGATCACTACCCCCACCCCTATATGGACAAGAAAATGGGGTACAGAGTTATAACTTCCAAAACCAAGCTGGGGCTCGCGCCTGGGCCCCCTGGCTCCCACGCGGTAACTTCTGCCCTCTGGTGCTCACAAGAGGCCCTCTGTACACGAGGACCCCCCGCGCCCTCCACCCCCACGTGCCCCTTGCTACCCCTCCTGCTTCTAGCTCCTGGACTGCTCCCAGACAGCATGGCCTCGATCTGTGACAGCTTTGGCTTCAGGCCATGGCACCCCTGCCCAAGCTACCAGCTGCCCCACGAAGGGTGGGCCGGCCCCTGCCCCCACTGTGCAGTAGCCTCTGCTTCTGGGCGTCCCGTGGGGTGGGGCTGGGGGAAGAGGACAGGGAACAGGTGGCCGCACCCTCACTGAGATCTACCACTGAAAACGCAGCCCAAGAAACCCTCACCTGCCATCTGCCCAACTCAGGAAGTGCATGTACCTATCTGACCGGTAAGGACTAGGGGCACAAGCATTTGCTGAAACTTGCCCAAGACGTGAGACTCGAACCTAGCTGTTTCCCTTCCAGCACATTCTGCTGACCCTATGACCTGCAGTGAGGAGTTCTATGGAAGCCTCCTACCTGAAGTGGGGCAGGGAGTCTGAGTAGCAGTGTGGCACATCACAGAACAATGCTGCACTCCCCCACCCCTCCCCCGCGCAGCACCACCATGGCCCCTCTCTGACCCTCCTTTGTGCTAGCCGCGCTAAGAGCCTCGGAGGAAGGCCTGTCAGGACTGCCCTCCACCGACAGGAAACTGAGACCTGGGGACACGGAGCGTACCCCACAGAGCCGCAGCCCAGGCCCACCCGCGCTCCTAGAAGGCTGCCTTTCAGGCCCTCCCCGCCCCCCCCCATGACTCTCCACGCAGTTCATTCCTGTTGTTCCCCCACCGACCACCCAGGCTGCTGAAAGAAGTTCCTGCTATCTAGGACACGCAGAAAACCATTCTCCCCGAAGAACTTAAGTGAGCAGGATGGAGGAGGGGCGGGGGACCCCGAACGGCAGCTGCCTTTACCAGGGTTGTCTCTCCTGCCGTTGGGGGCGCAGGCACACCTGCCCTCCCTAATCTACATGCCGGGATGTCCCAGTATGCTGACACCGCCTGCGCCAGAGCAAAGCCTTGTAGGAAGTGGGTCACGCCAGGGTCTCGATCAAGGGCGCTTTGTTCCAGAAATTCCAAAAGAAAAGGTGTATAGGTGACCTGTCTTGAATGAGAAGCCAGGCCGCAGAGCTGGGATACCAAATGCCATTCTGGTCCTGGCGCCTCCGGCCATTGTGTGGCCTTGGGGAAGTCACCAGATCACTGCGCGCCTCGGCCCCGCTTAGGAAAGGAAGGTGCAACGCTGCAAGGAGCCTCACAAGCCCCCATGAGCTGCCAGGGAGGAGAAAAGCAGAGCTCACAGACGGTGAGGAGCATGCGCGGATCACACAGCTCCAGGCCTCAGGGCTGTACCCCGGGCAGGCCCCCTGGGCTGATGGGCACACGGGGAGGCTGATGCCTGACAGCCGTGCCCTCTGGCAGCTGCAGACCCTGGGCAAGAAACTTATGACCCTGTGCTACCAGGGAGGCCTGCCGACGGAGCCAACACGTGTGCATACGGGGCTCGGACAGACACGTATCAGAGCTCCCGCTGCACGGGAGGCCAGGGGAGGTCGGAGGTCAAATGCCATGGCCCGCCAGTCCCGCTCTGCCGCCCTGCCCATCCTCCCCGCCACACCGAAGCAGACCGTACCTGCCCAATGCACACGACCACAGCGTAGCCTCCGGGGCCCACAGCCACGCACTTGGGCTGGACGTCCATCTTCACAACTCCCTGCCCACTGGTGCAGACAAGGGAAAACGTTATGTCCACCTCATGGGGGCTCGGCGTGCGAGTTAAGCACACACTCACCGCACACCCATAGCAGTCCCAGGGGCAGGAAGCAGAAATGCTAGTCCATCCACACGGACGAGCCATGAGCTAAAACCTGGGACGTGAGAAAGGGCCCCTGGCTCCAGGGAAAGAGATTGGAAATCACGTAGGGGCTGGGGGCGGGGGGCTCCTGTCTCTGTGACCTGAGGACTGCCCATGGACCGCCCTGGGGCACCCCATCCTGCTCTCGTCCTGCATCCATGGGCCACAGACCCTGGCGATCCCTGGGTACAGACGGAACCAAGCCCACCTCCCACTCCCATGGTCACAGCCACTCTGCTCAGCAGGGTGACTCTTCTGAAGAATCGGATACTTCTCACAGATGAAAATCAGGTCTTCATTTTTGGCTAATGCCGTGAAAACACGCCCTGGAAAATCTTGCACACAAAAACTTCTTGAAAACAGTAAACAAAGGAAAATCCCGTGACCGGGCCAAGTGTGAGGTCTGGGAGGGCATCTGGGCTGAGATGTTGTGCCTGGCTTCCCAGGCAGAGTCCACACAGCTCACTATCCACGTGAGCCACCCGGACTCTCACCCGGCCCCCGGCCGAGAGCCTGGCACAGGAGGAGTAGTCGGGGGGGAGAAGCGAGAAGAGCAAAGTGCCATCGAGAGCCGGAAGCAGCGTGGGCAGAGGGTCCCTCTTCCGGGGTGCATTGTGGACCCGGGCCCCCGGCAGCCCTCACCTGTAGTCCCTCAGCGTGAGGTTCGTGTACCGCACCGTGTCGTCCATGCTGCAGCTCACTAGCTGCCCGGACTCGTCCACCGTCATCCTGGACACCTGGTTCGTGTGGCCCTTCCCGGCGAAGGAGTCATTCTCCCCCGTCTCTGAATCCCAGTAATGTGGGGCGGCGGTTAAGGAAAAGCCGCCTCCAGGACACAGCGCAGGCCCCACCGGGGAGGCCTGGCCGTCCCTCCTTCAGGGCAGCGTATGTGGGACGGGGAGCACGGGGCCTGAGGGGACGTCTAGGGCAAGTCTAAGTCCGAATTCCAGCACGTTCTGGCGACGGTCAGTGGGCCAGAGGTCACGCCGAGCGATGAGCAGTCCGGCCGGACCCCCTGCAGCAGCCGGCACGGGAGTGTGCGGGTCCCCGCTGGCTAGCGGTGCACACGGACCACAGCCCGGCGGCGGCGAGCTCCTGCAGCGAGGGAACAGCTCTTCACTGTAGCGCCGCGCCACCAAGCCCGTGTCGCCCTCTGTGTCCTGCAGTGTGCCGTCAAGCCCGTGACCATCAGCAGGAGGCTGGCTGTGCCTCCCCGCTCAGAGGGTGGCCAGACAGGTGCCGCCGGGGCTGACCCACCCTGGCTGGGCTGGTTTACACACTGTGAGGTGGAGGTGCTCAGCGGGGAGGAGTGCTTTAAGTGAGGAGACTTTTCCTTCACACAAACACCTGAAAATCTCATTTCAAACGAAGATTATTATTGACTCTAGAGCGCCACGGGTATGCTGCACGGCCGAAATGCTCTTGTGATGGGAGACCCCGGTGCCTGATACCCAAGGAAACATAGCTATCTGAGCGTCAGAGTTCACACCAAGGCAGCTGAAGACAACATGACTGCAGACCGGCACGCCACTCCAGAAGGGGCAGATTCTAGAGCCTTCTCTGCCCCTATTATCATGCAGCCCCGACCATACACTATCTTCCTGACATTTAATGGGGCAGAGGATGACATATCTGCCCTCCTACCCCAGGGCTGTGGGGAGGCCTCCCTAGCTGGAGCTCTCTTGTGAAAACTGCAAAGCCCTGCAGGGATGCGTGAGCCTGCACCCCAGCACCCCACAGACAACAGTCCTGGGAGAAGGGGGAGCCCCAGGCCACAAACACAGAGCGGGGACTGTAAAGGCTGCTTCACATGCCTCCAGGGAAAGTCTCACGGGACCGCAAAGAACCTCAGCAGAAGGGAGATTGCGGTTCCAGTCCCAGGGGCCGCTGACAAGCGGTGTGACTTTGGGGAAGGCACTTGAGCGTTCTCAGCTTCTGTTCTCCACTTTTAAAACAAGAGGAATAATACTGACAGGTTCTAGGTCTTACTTAATCCTAAGATTCCTGACTCACGGCTTGTGAGAGGGATTGGGCCGCACTAGCGGCCCAAGCGGGAGCAGCAGCTCGACTCAGAGCTGAAGAGCCACTTACAGCTACACAGAGAGAAGTGACCCATCGGGTCAAGGCTGCAGCACGGAGCCAGGGGCCCCCAGCACGGACACGGCCTGCTGCTCGGAGCCCTGCTGCCGCCACCTGGCTGGCCTGGCCTTTGGCTCCAAGGGGACAGAACACTCCCACCTCTCCTGTCAGTCAGTGGCCCCGGAGCCAGCTCTCTTAGTCAAAGGATATTAATGTGTCCGTCGTGGCTCCCGGAGTAGATGTAGGACTTGCCGCCATTTTTATGCACCGTCAGACACTGGATGGATTTGCTGTGACCCTGCGGAGGACATGGACGGGGCAGGGTGAGCTGAGAACATGCCATCCTGTGTCTGCAACCTGCCAACCGCCCTCCGCTGACTGTGCCCCTGGGGGATGAGGCAGAAGGCCCTTCACACCGTGGCAGACGTCCGTGCCGACACCCTGCAGCACCCCCCCTGCCCCGCGTGCCCGAAACCCCCTTCCATGAGCCGTGGCCAGCTTTTCCCCAGCTGACTGGCCATCTGGCAAAACCTCATCATGCAGCCCTCCCCTCCTGGGACCCAACCTCAACCCCGGCCAAGGATGGGATCTAATAAAACCCCAGGAGCCAAGGGCATGGTCCGTGCAACTGACCCTGGCAATGCCCCCGAACGCGGGAAAGGCTGCTCCCGCCCGGCAGATGAGAGGGAACCCCAACCCCGAGCTGAGCCTCCGTGGAGCGGAAGCAGCAGTCAGCAGGAGCAGTCGCAGAAGGGCCTAATGCTCACTCACAGAGGCAGGTGGGGGGACATCCGGGCCCTACAAGGACCCAGGGAGACCTCCCGGCCACCCAGAGACAGACCCAGACAGTCCCGGGGTGCTGCTGATAGTCTGTTCTCTCCCCAGAACCGGAACATACAACTCTAGCTTCGACTCCTGGCTGCTGAGGTTTCTTCTCTCCCAACACGCTGCTCCCCACCCAAGCTGCCGGAGGGCCCTGACCCCCAAAACCTCTCTGACTCCTCTGCAGCCGGCCCCCCACTACTAGGGGGACACGTAACCTCGCTGTAACTGCTCCGGGGGGGGCCTGGGGTGGGCGGGTCTCTGTCTGTTCTCTCCCAGCAATGCTCTGCGGCCAGGTGGCACAATTCTGCACAGGCCTTGCCCCAGGAGCTTCCCAAGCGTCCTGCGGGGTTCCACTTGTTGCCACACCGTGGCAAGAAGCTTCTGAGGAAGGTTCACAGTTCTCAGGGAACACACTGGGTCCTTTTGACCTCACGTCTCCTTCTAGGACAGAGTCCCTCAGCCCTGATAATACTTAAGGCGTGGTCCTCAGACCAGGTCGGCCCCACTGGGCATCCCATCTGTGCATCCTGAGGACTCAGGACCTGTACCCGGGGAGATGCCTGGGGACACCATGCATGTGCCCTGCCTGGGGCCACAGCCTCACCCGGGGACTTGTGAGGAACCTGAGCTTGCATGTGCCCCACCGATGTCCCCAGACGAACCCAGCTGCCGTGTTTGAACAAGCTGCCTCTCAGACGAGTCTGATGGACCTTCTAGCTTATAACCACTGCTCCAGCTACACATCAGAATCCCTGGGTGTGTTTTAGAGAGGTACCAACAGGGAGAGCCACCCCTAGAGGTTCTGACCAAATCCCTCTGGGGCAAGTCCAGTTCCAAGGCCTCCCGGTCCTCCTTCAGGTTCTCCAGGGATCCAGCCCCTTCTCAATCTCAACGTGCAGTAGGGCTGAGAACTACTAGTCTAACTCTGGCCTTCTCCTAGGCTCCCACGTGTGGCTCAGACACCTCTGCAGCGCGAGATCAGCACCAAGTACCCCCTGGGATTCACGCACACATGCTGTGGCGGGAGTGGGAACAGGAGTTTCTTTTCTGCTAACTGCAAAAGCCCACAGAATTCCCCGAGCTGGCCTGGGTGCAACAGAAGCCCAGCCTGTAGCTCCTGTGCTTTCAGTGGCCCGTGGGAAACTGCTCTTCTGGGCCCAGGTGGGCTGACAGCAACGCCTGAATCTCTCAAGGAATTCTCCCCATCACAACTGGAAGCCCAGCAAAGTGACTATGTCCTGCGATGGCCCCTGGCTCTGTGCCAGGCCATATACACCCGCATGACATATGCACCACGCCAGGCTGGGAGCCCATCACGGAAGAGGTCCCAACGCCCCGTCCTTGGGGCCAAGCGGGGGGGAGGCGTCATGAGAGCAGAAGGTGTGGGGCCAGCAGTGAGGACAGATGCTGCTGTTATACCAGATTGGTCCTCCCCCACAAGCCACATCCCCTCCTGAATGGGACACAGCGGCTCCCACCTAGGCAATGCCTCCATCAACTCCTGGGCAGAAATAGGGTCTGCAGGGAGTGGCACCAGCCGGCCCTGTCCTCAGGGAGCGCCTAGGTCCTCACCTGGCTGCTCGTTTCCTGACAGGGAGAAGGCATGCCCCCCACCCCCCTCAAAAAAGGGGCACCCAGGGCAGACTTGGCATCAGCTGCCCTGAGGAAGCCCTTCAGGTGACAGGGACGGAAGCTGGGGAGGGGTCCCAGCATCTCCCATCGCTCACTGCTGCACAAACTCCCAGCCGAGCACTCGAGGCATCTGTACCTCAGGGTCCACCTGTTTCTCCGAACTCATTCCCTCCCATGTGCTGTCCCTGCTCAAAGCACATAAAACTCAAGGCCTCCTCGAACTCCATCCCATGTTCGAATGCTACATAATGCCCAGGTCCAGTCCCAAGGCCTCCTGGTCGTCCTTCAGGCTCTCTGCTGGTCCTCCATGTCTGTGGTGATGCTCTTGGGGCCCCATGTGTTCTAGCCGTCAGCTCCTAACTGAGGGAGGCTATTCTCCCCAGGGCACGGGGACCCTGACAGCAGGGGGAGGGTCACTGTCCACAGCCCCAAGGCCCTGAGCCCCTGGTACTTCTAGAAGCTCAAGGCGAACTCGGCACCAGCCTCCCACTTCTGCTAAACACACATCCCAAAGCAACTAGCATCCTGTCATTGCCCAAACCCCCAGGGCTGCTTCCCCCTGGGCCTCACGCAGGTTCTCCCTTTTCCTCGCTGGGCGCACACCTCTGCCAACCCCTTTGGACAGAGCCAATGCCGGCACAGCCTTACCTTGATGACCCGCAGGGGCTTGCTGGGGTTGTTTTTGTCTAGGTAATTGATGTACCCAGACAAGGAGATGCTGAGGAGGTGGTCCTTCTGCCACAAGCAGCCCAGCTGCTGGTCCAGAACGGTGGAGCCCATTGTAAACGTACTGACGACAGAGTTCACATTGACGTCCCAAATCTTCGAGGTTTTGTCTCCAGAAGCAGAAAGCAAATGGGTGCTATCAGGGCTCCAACTGATCTACTCAAAGGAAACAGCGGGCCACGTGTCAGCAAGCACAGAATGGGAAGGGGCCTCAGGAAGCAGCCTGCCCACAGCCCCCATTTCTGAGCAGGGAGAAGCCATGGCGGGGGTGGGGGACCTGGTGGGACCAGTGTCCAGGCCCCTGCTCTGGCCACTGGCTTCTCCAGGCCACGACACCCCTTCTGTGTGACCCTGAAGCTCTCCACCGCCGCCCCTACTTCAGCCCCCTCACACTTCATGCTTCTGACTCCAAGCTGTATCCGGACGACTGCACACATAGACAGGGCCCCACCATAGTCGCTGACACGCTCATACAATGCGGATCCGTACTCACAGCGTAAATGCCTCCGTCGTGAGCCTTGCCTCCTCCCAGGGCACACACCTTCTCTCCCGTCTTTCCATCATAGATGTAAATCTTTCAAGGAATAACACACATGTGGGTCACGGGTGGGAGGATGCGCTCACCAGCTGGCACGCAAAATGAGCTCTTTCGCGTCCTGCTCTACCGTCAGGAGTTTGCTACCGTGACTCTTAAAAAAGGAATCTGAAAAATGTGCTAACAGGCGGAGTTTCCAGCTCCATTTAAAAGGAGAGAGATGGAAAGGGGGACACCAAGCTGTGATGACACAGCCCGGGAACCGAGCGCCTCCCAGGAATGGGATGGAGGGAGAGTCCGAGTTCCTCCTGGGAAGACTGGCTTTGGGAGGCTGGCCTGCCCTGAAGAGCCAGGAGGCGGTCAGGTGAGCCCCCACCGCCCCGGCGCCCCAGCCCTCACCTGACCATCTGCGCTGGCCGTGGCAAATCTGTTCCCATCAGGAGAGAATCGCACACAGTTGACAAAGCGGCCGTGGTCCTGCAGGAACGAGCACAGTAATGCACCTGATGACAGGAGACTCCGGAAAGTTCTTTACGAAAAATGCAATCTGCTTCAAACATCTACTCCGGCTGCCAATGTGAACTGTCAGTCCACAGGAAGACCTCAGAGCTTAAATAAAAACAAGCCCGAAGCAGCTCCTGACTCACTGGGAGGTCTGTGTCAGCCTGCCTGCCTTGGCCCAGGCCCATCTGTGCCCGGAAGGCCGTCCCCTGCTAGGCCTCCCATTCCCATGCTTGGTCGGATGCCTGAGCTTCCCTCATCCCACAGAGCAGAGCCCAGACAAAGCCAGCTCTCTTCCCTCAGGGCCCCCGCGGTAGCTCAAGCCCAGAACCCTAGGCCTCTTTCCCAAGTCTCCAGGGCCCAGCATACAGCAGGTGCTCAGTGGGATCAAGATGGAGCTGAGTTAACGGAGGTTTTAAAGAAATTAGACAGTGGTCTTGCACTTCCAGGGAGTGAGACTCCAGATGACCTCCAGGGATGATTCCCTTTCCTAAAGATTCATTCTTTCCTCCATCAAGGGTTTGCATAAGAAAACATCCTCTAACACCCCACACACCCTCGTCTACCTGTAAGAAGCACCCCTCGAGTGAACTTAATACTATTAACTCTCCTCAAGGTAGGAAGGGTTAAGGGCTTCTGGGGTATAAACACCTAACCTTCAGGAAAACCCGCACCCATCACCTGCCCCCACAGCGCCCTCCAAGGCCAAGCACTGAGTCAACTTAAGTCAGGAGCTGCTTCTGTGAAGGCTCTGCACGCGTCTGTGTGACGTGAGGGGCTGAATCGTGCTGAAATCATGCCACCTGTGAACAGAAACCTCCTTAGGAAAGAGAAGAGGGTCTGTGTGGATGCAGTCGAGGTACGATGAAGTCCTTAGGGCAGACCTAACGCTCCAATGAGGGAGATCAGGACAGACACAGACAGGAGGGAAGAGCACGTGAAGATGGAGGCAGCCTGGGAGGACGCTCCTCGAGCCAAGGAATGCCAGGGGACAGGATCTGGAAGGAGTCGGGGGAACACAAGCCTGCTGACACCTGGATCTCAGGCTCTGGCTTCCAGAAACAAGAACAAATCCCTGTTGAAGGCCCTGGTTTGTAGTCCTTTGCTGTGGCAGCCGCAGGGAACGAGCCCACGGGAACACCATCATCTGTAATGCTCCTGGCATAATAACCCTTCAAGGACACTGTGCTCACTGCACTGCGAAGAAACCCAGGCCAGGAAGAAACTGGGGCCAGCATCCCGAGGAGGGCAGCCACAGAGCCGGGATCGGAGGAACCCATGTGTCTGCGAAGTCCAACTGGGAGGCTGAGCAGAACAGTCGCCCCTCAGTTGGGGTTTCCCCGGTGTAGGCAGCTCTCGTCTTGGAGACATGAGACCGTGATCTCTGCCCGCGGACCGTTCCAGGCCAGGCACCTCGGGCCCCGGGCGATTCGGTCCAGAGCTGGAGCACAAAGCCAGCCCCGCATGCTGCTCTTTAGCAATCACACCACTTCGCTCAGCTGACAAGGCCAGAAGCAGCCAGCCCTTCATCTCCCTCAGAGGGATTCCCCCACAGGGGTGGGAACAGGAAAGCCTGAGCACTCTGAGCCCAGTGACACTGGGGATCCACACAAGCCGGCTTTCCTTTCTGCCTCTTTTTGGCAAGCACCGTTGTGGGGCTGCAACTTTGCTCTGACTCAAGAGCCTGACCTCTGGGGCATCATCATCAGTGTCCGTGGCAGAGGTGCGATGGGTCACGGCTTCAGCCTGAACCTGGCTCTGGTTTTGGGACCGCTGGGAGGCAGTTCCATTACTAACATGCCACCCACCTGGCTCCCGGGGCCCAGCCTCAACCAGGCCAGGTCTGCAGGGTGACACCAAGGCCACGGACCGGAGTTTCTTGTGTGTGCTTATCTGTGTGAGGGCTGACCTTCCATGCTCCAAGGTCTGGCCCCCATGTTTTAGAGCAGGCACAATCCGCCAATCTGAACCACAGTGGAAGGAATCTGCTTCCCAAATTGTGCGATCTCTCAAGCCCTCCAGAGTGCTTCTGCCTCCACCATAGTCACCTGTCACCCACTACCTCATCACTGCGAGGGCCCTGGGGAGCTTCCAGGCACCTCCCAGGAGACAAAGCACGCCCAGAGGGAACCTGGGTCTCCGGTTTCTCTTCCAGAACACTGGGGTTAGCTGCACTAGCTCTGGGGCCTGGGCAGGCCGGGCACCTGCTGGTGGGGAGCCACCCAGGTCAGATCCTTAACTCCCGAGGCCAAATGCCACCGTGGTGCCAGCCAGGCTCCCCAAGAACTGACTGGGGTGCTGAAAGAGCGCACAACAAATGGAGCAGACCCTGGGCTAAAGAAGTCACTACAGTGGGATGCTGATCCCCCTTTACTGGGCATAAGGAATATGCCAGGAGTTAGATGGTCGGCCACCACTCAAGAGAGAACAGGAATGTCCCCGTATCCCAAGCCCAGCTCAGGGAAGTCAGGATGTCTTCCTGAAGGGCGGCACCAGACACCCAAGCCCCACACCTGCCCGCGTCCACCCAGCGGCCAAAGCGATCCCATTATGAGGCCGCTACCTCTCCTCAGAAAGGCCTTCTCCCCTGACCACCGGCCCCCGTCTCTCCGGATCCGACTCCACCCAGCACTCAGCATCCTCGATATTACAGGGGATGTCACCCATGATGGGCTCGTGGCCCGCCTCCTGGATGGAATGCTGCATGGCCCTCCCCAGGCCCTGGAACAAGGCAGGCTTGTGGGAAAGCCTGGGTTTAGTGAGAGCCAGAAAGAGCAGATGTCCCCAGAGGACCAGGCATCGTGTAAACTCAAGACCTTTGGCTTTAAAAACTCCTCCCTGTCAGCTTTTCCTGCAGCTTGAGCCAAGAGTCCAAATGAGTAGGAAACTGATGTCTGCTCCTGAAATAGCCCACTTAAAGGGAAACAGCAGTGAACAGCTCATTAACCAAAAAAGTTAGGGCTAAAAATAGCCTGTTCCACAGGGAGGTGAGGCCTGAGTACAAAGGAACGGGTCTCTGAGGAATCATCACGGTGTGGGGGGAGGGCGGGATGGGAAGGGTTCAGACACCTGACGCGCTTCTTCCGGCTGTCCAACCCAGTGGCCACCTACTGAGCTGGGGCTCCCAGCCCCTGGCCCTCCCCACGCTCCCTGGAGGAGTCACAGCACCATCCTGCAGGCCTAGCTCACTCAGGCCATGCCCTGATGTGGAAAGCCCTTGGTGTCCGGTCTACCGCCGTCAGCCCATCAGTCACAGCCGACACTCACCGCAGCTCTGGCGGGGACTGCGTCAGCGATCCTCCCGAGAACCCCCCACTGTCACTATCTCTCCCCCACCATCACCCCCTCCGGACACTGAGAACAGAGCCATGAAGCCATTAGGTAATAAGTAATGTACCTGAGGCCCCGTCACTGATAGGCTCAGAGCACCACAGGGCTCTGTGGCCTGGCCCCGGCGAGCACGGCAGACGAGCTGGTCCGCTCAGGTGTCCCCTCTAGGAGCCCTCCCTGGTTTCACTGGCCCCAGCTGTCCTCTGAACATACAACTGCTCCTAACCCTCACACTGAAATGCCCCGCCCACCCGTCCCGCTGCCCATCCCGAGCTCACGGAGGGAGAACTGGCTCGGATGCCTGTGCCTACCTCCTCGTCCCCCCTGAGCATGGCACACACCTCCACAGCTGGTGCTCTGAAAATGGGCTTCTGTCCTCCCCTGAAGCCCTGCCTCGCTCCTTCAGTCCGCTGCCCCCTCCACTCCTGCGCCTGCTTCAATGTGGCTGAGAGACACAGAAGGGCCCCGGCTCCTGCTGCCCTGGCCAGGCCACTCACCCTGCCGTCAGTCACAGTGGGGCAGGAGTAGACCAGGAAGGAAATGGGGGGAAGGAGACCTGCCCCGCTGACCCCCAGCATGACCAGCACCGATACACCCACAGCTCTCTGAAAAGCCAGACCGGCAGGTACAAGGGCGGGAGGAGGAACGGCTAAGGACGAGGCAGGGCATTCTGTGGGCCCAGCCTGGGCCGGAACAACGCAGGCCCCAGATACACGCCGAAGGACCGACACTGCTGCTTTCTGCCCTGCTGTGAGTCAGGGAACAAGGAAAACACCACCAGAAAAGCCTGCAGAGCAGAGCTCCAGTTTTACTTACCTGCCTAGAAAGGCAATCCTTCTAGTAACAGCCAAGACAGGTTTCTAGCCCAACTCCCCTCCGCTGCGCAGAAGGAAGTGGGACACCCCCCGCTCAGCGCCGCCCGTGATGGGTGAGACCACACAGGTGGCAGGGGAAAGCCCAGGAGCGGCCGACCACGCTGCACAGCACGCCCGGCTGGAGAGGAGACCAGGTGTCCCCTCTGCCACAGGTGGGCACCGTGCACGCTCAGAAGCTCAGGCAGGATGTTCCCACTTCCAGATCACACGGCCACAGCCTGGACAAGCCGGCCCGGGGCCACACGAGTGCCGCCTAAGCAACTGCTGAATTAGACAAACTATCCTATCGCCCGCAACACGTGGCTGTGGGACAGGCTGTGGACACAGTGTTCTCAGAAGGGGCGTCCATGGTTGTCCCCGGCAGAAAAGGAAGCCCAAGGCCAGAAGGGCGCTGAAACCTGCCCAACACGCCCACGGGCAAGGTGCACAGACAAGGCAGGCAAGCGAACAATGCCTTGGTCGCAGGGACGTGCTCCGAAGGAAGAAATTCCTGCTGCAGAGGCTGGAGTAGGTTAAGGGCCCACCTGCCCCTTCTTTCTTGGATCCTCCAAGGGAATCTCAACCTTTGTCCACAGAATGCCAGTGCCAGAAGCAGAGACAGTGATGCCCCAAGCCTCCACCCCACACCCGGCCTCCTACGATCCTGGGGAAGTCACCTGCCCAGGTGGCCCATGGCATCTGAAATGAGGGGGGCCGGGGCCTATTCCAGTCAAGGTTCCTCCACCCCATCTTCCTGCAGCCTCTGGAGCCCACAGCAGGTTCAAGCAAAGGAAAACAAATGCTGAACTGACAGCCCGAGGGCCCAGCAGAGCCTGGCTGAAGCTGATCCTAACTTAGCTCCGGAGGATCCAGGAGTCTACACTCACTCTGCACACCATGAGCAGCCAGTTTAAACCAATAAGCTCAAGAACCAAAGAGAAAAGTGACCGGATGCCCCCTGCGGGCCAGCAGGATGGCCAGGAGAGCTGACTGAGTACATTCGGTCCCTCTGGCTTGTCTGAAACCCTGCTTTCACCTCCCCTTGGGTTCGTGCACCACCTGCGTTTTTATTCTAGCACGTACTGAAAGTGAGAGCACAACTCAGTCTTTCTCAAGGCAGCCACTTGAGCTCAATCCCTCTGTGCTCCTGACATGCTCACCCCTTGTCCCCCAGCCTCAGCCACGGTGCAGAGGGAGACAGCGAGAAGCTGGAGCCTGGATGGGCAGGCAGCCAGCCACCCACTCCAGCTGCACTCTGGGGCTCTGAGGGTCCAGGGCAGATATGTGTGCATAAGTCAGACCGATCTACATAGCTGTCAATACTTGACAGGACATTCTGGGTGGGTGTGGGGCCCTGAGTGCTCTCCCCACCCTTCATTCACTGGCCACCTGAGCCTGTTAGAACCTTCTCCAACAGAAGCCCAAAGATCTCCTAGTGGACACTCCGATCTGACGTCCGCCAGCATCTCTTGTCCTCCCACAGGTCTACGGGGCCAGCGGAGGACAGTCGTCATCGTCCCATCTCCCGAAGGGACCCGGACACGCCACTGGCCCATCCAAGGGTCACAGAGCCAGCCAGCTGCGGCTCTGGGCTACCACCCAGCATCCCCCACTCCTGGTCTGCAGCCAGGTCCTGACGCAGGACCCATGGGTGACAGGCTCCACAGGCAGACCTGAGGACAAGCTGTGTGCCCACCCTGGACACAGGTACCAGCTGGACTAATGTTTGTACCTGACAGCCCTGGGCTGGGGCCTTGGGGTGAGGGCTGTGTTCTCACGTTAGAAAAGAAAACGGAAAGAGAAAGATTATTCTGGCCAAGTCCCCAAGTGAGCACATGGAGAAGGCTGGCAGTGTGCTGGTCACAGGCTCGAGCCGCCTGGGCTCAAACCTGGCTCTGCTGACTCACCGCTGAGCTGCTCCGGGCTGGGTGTAGTCTACATCTGCAAAGAGGACGTGATCCCTCCTGGGGCAGGGAGAGGTGCCTCACCGGCCCACAGCCCATATCACGCCAAGTGACATCAAACAGTGGGGGGGGTGGAGGGGGACTTCGGAGCAGGGACAGCTTCACTGAGACATGCAAGGACAGCCTCCTGTTGCCACAGAAACCTCTTATCTCCCTCTCTTCCTCTCCTGGGTGCAAGGCAGGATGCTCAGTTATCTGACGCATCTCATGGTACCTCTACCTGCACTTAGTAAACACTGACCTTGAACAGCCTCCGACAAAGCCCCCACCACCTACCAACCGGGCAGCAAGAACCGGAGACGGTTCAGGAGCAGGAGACGGCCACAGGAACTGCTGCAAAGGGAGCTCTGAGCTGCACACCCCGCGGGGCAGAGAGCCTTGCTGGACTTCCTACGCAGCCGCCTGGCCCTGCTCAGGGGTCCTGGGGATGGAACGGAGACTGTTTCACCACTGGCAGTGTAGGAGTCCCTCTGTACCCGAGCCAAGATCTGCACTGGAGATTCTGCCCACCACCCGAGTGCCACCCTGTGGGGAACCTGCTGAGGAAGTGGCATCATCCTTTCTGGCCACACCCTGCCCGCAGTTTATGAATCACTGTGTGCAGTCATCGAAGTAAACAGCGGTCCCCACAGAGCCACTTTAAGGACATTCTCTCATTTCATCCTTGATGAGGTAGGACAGGGAACTGCTCTGGACCCGTGGGCAGCCGTGAAGTTCATGGTTAAAATGCACTATACTGATGCGCCTATACCCACCTTGTAGATGAGAAAAATAAGGCTTAGGTTCAGACCCTTGTCCCAACCAGGGAGCAGGGGCAGAGCTGGGACACTCCGCTAAGGCATTAAGACATGTGTCTTCTACAGGCAAAGCATCTAATTCTCCTCATCCCGTGTCCCATTCAAGCTGTGACCCTGCCCTCATCATCTCACAGGAGGAGACGAACCCGTGTGTCCCTGGAAGCTCACCACCTCTACCACCTGGCTGGCTGAGCAGGTCTCAAGCTGGCAGAACCAGAGCCAAGCTTGGGCTACCCCTTTCTAACAAAGCTCCTTTAAGCCAGGACACTCACCTGGTCACAGGGCATCAGAAATGTGTCCTCCCTGCAACCCCAGAAACACACACGTCTCCCAGGGTGGGTCCCTCCTTGTTGGAGGTGGCCCCACCGGCCAGAGGGTTAGCGTGCTGTCCCACCATCACGTCACGTTCCCCCGCAAACCCGTCTACACATCACAGCATAAATGACACGTGCCTGCAACCCTGCGGGTCTAGACTGCTGATTTCACATGCAAACCACCCCCCAAGGGGACGTCCGCTTACGCCAATTGTAAACTTGAACTTGAACGGTGGCCCCTCAAAGAACGCGGCACAGTTATCGTCACTGCCCGTGGCCAGCCGGTACGGTCTGCTCTGCTTGATGTCCACGCTGTTGATGACTTTGTTGTGTCCCGTGATCTCGCCCACGGAAGAGCCACTGTCCCACAGGAAGACGGCTCCAAACCTTTAGACCCGAAGAGAGGAGTCACAGGAAGAAAACAATCAACCCTCGGGATGGTCGATGAGATGTGGGCAGCTCAGAGTGGGGCAGGGTTGGGGGGGAGGGGTGCTCACGGCCACGCTTCATGCACACTCGCTAAAGGAGCAAACACGAGGCACCGTGGTTTCGGCTCTGTGCCGTGTTTGTCAAAGAATCTGAGAACAAGGGCCTTTGGGAAGGGGTGGATGTCTGCATCTATATGGTCCAGGGCCAACAAGTCTCCCACCTGCCGGGGGAACAGCTCTGTGGCTTACCAGTTTCCTAACAGTTGTACTGGACCAAGGTATTTAGCAGCTACCATCCCCTACTAGAAAGGAGAGGATGCCTTGCTCTCAGCTGGCATCCGATGAACACGCCACTGCGGGGGTTACTTTTTGTGTCCGAATGAAAACTGAATGGTTAAGACCAAAAGGATGACCTGGAAAACTATGGCAGAACACCTGCCAGAACACACATTAAAAATAGCCTCTGAGTAAGGGAAATGAGATGCGTGCCCGCCAAGCCCCTGAAGCTGCGTGGTGCCCTGGGGGGAACCCTGCACTGTGGCACTGACCCTGCTGGTCACTGGACCCGGGTGCAGCAGCCACTGAGGGCCACCAATGCCGTCTCCACCGGTCCCCTCTTCCTTCGGAAGGTGACCACCTTCGGTGATGTGCCCATCCCCCCTGCAGCCAGGTGTGGCTGTGTGATATGCTGGGAGGAACCCCAGTGGTACTCCCGGAGCTCCCTTTCCCCTCCTTTCCTGCTGCCTGGAGTGTGGGCGTGATAGCTGGCACTCCAGGAGGCGAGGGGCCAGGGATGTCAGAGACAGAAAGAGAATAGGCCCGGCCCCAGGCGGCCTCAACACACACTAGTCCAAGCTGGCCCAGAGGTCCCCGCTCCCCTCCCAGCAGGGGCACCCACAAAAGAAAGCAGAGCCAAGACACACGGGCAGGGAGGGGCCGAGGCCAGAGACTCACTTCTCCCTTCCTTCTCCGACCACTGCGATCCTCTTGCTGTCTTCTGTCCAAGCAATGTCCTTGATCTTCCCAGCGAAAGGCTGATACTCATACTTTAAGAGGTGCTCCTTCTGCGTGGTATCCCAGATCCTCAGCTTTCCAGATACATCTATGGACACAAAGGGTGGCGAGAGCCATGTTCATCCCTGGGCCCAGGCCGTGTGGGCACAAGGCACACCCATGCAGCACAGCCCAGGGGCTCACAGGCTTGCTGCAGTTGCCCAAGGCCTCATTTCAAGTGAGCAAAATGTGCCACCGGTCCATCAGAGCCTGCGGCCTCTATGAGGCCCACGACCGGGTCCCTGCATTGCACCAGCCATCCCCTGGATGACAAACCCTCTGTGGGCACGAGAAAGCCGAGACACACGGAGGCACGTCCCAAGGCATCAGGCAGCAGTCTGGTTCTATGATTCTAGTCTCCTCGCAGGGGGATCTAAATGGCGTACGAGCCTCCCGCAGCCTTCTGAACGCTCGGGACTCAAGTTCTTCGTTTGCAAAATGTGACAAGACTAGTGACAGCCGCCTCTCCCACGCAGTGACTGCGTTAACAAGGAGCAGAGCTGTGTGCAGCTGGTGCACGCCGTGACTTGCACACGGCCCCCGCCTGGGCTTCCCTCCAGCTCCTCGCCCGCACCCCCCACATCTACGGCGACGCACATGCCACAGCCCAGACGAGTGAGGTGAGAGCAGGAGCCCTGTGGGAGGCTCGCAGGTGGGTGCTGGAAGGCGAAGTGGTACTACAGACAGAACGTGAAGCCACGCCTCTCCTCGGGGATTAGTCATCAAGTGACTTCGCGGGAGGGAGAAGCACACCCCTCCCTTCCCCGCAGGATCCCGTCACCAAGATCTGAGACCAACCCCGACACAGCCCTTCCCAAAAGAGCACCGAATTCCCAAATCAGCATGAAGATGGAGGATTTTACACTAACTCCTCAGCCCAGACTGGGCCTGGGGGGAGGTCCTCCCAGTAGGTAAGCTCTGGGGGGTTCCCAGGGTCCCCAGGCCTCTTTAGCACTTAACACAGACCCTCCAGCTGCTCTGTGAGGCCAGCTTCTGTCCTCCCGCTTGGGCCGCAGAGCTGAGGGAGGAGGAGGCTGCACGGGGTTCCAAGGGTACAAATACCTTACACCTACAACTGCACCAACCAGAGGGGGAAGGACAGGGCCACTTCTGGGGGGACTGATGCGAAGGTGACATGAGTTAGCACGTGTGAAGTCTTAGACTAGCACTGGGTACGCTGTAGGCGCTCGCTGCAAGCTGGTCATCACTCGCCAGGAACGAACTAAGGCTCTGCAGGAAGCCACTGGAGACCCTGCCTCACAGCAAACACTCGCACCCTCAGTCTGCAGGGCCGACAAGGGGAGACCCCCTGCCATGTGAAAAGCACAACCTGAGGGGTCCCGAGGGTGCTGGGCCTCTCTGGGTGAGGTCCAGGAAGGCTGCCTGGTCGAGGCGAGTTCCAAAGATGACCTGGAACTAGTTCGGTCCCTAACAAACAGGCCAGCAGGAAAGGCAAGGAAGAGGCAGACGCTGGAGCATCAGAAAGGACACGTGTGCACGCGGGGTCGTGTGCACACTCACGTACACGCCAGGCCGTGTGGTCGGCTGGGCTGAGGCCGGTCCAGGGGGCTCTGGAGTCCTGCACAGGGTCTACAGCTCAGGCTGACCGTGTCCCACCCTCTCGGACAGGACGGAGCCAGCTTGCCCGCCTCCCCTGGGCTCTGCCAGTCCCTGCCCGCCTCCTCGGGGCGCTCAGGCTCCTCTCTGGGCCGGGCACGGATCGTTTCTCCCACGGCCTCCCCACCAGACCCCCCACCTCCCCCAGTGGGCCCTGCTTGTCCATTTAATCCTTCTTTTGTTTCATCTGAGGGAAGCTGACAACGTCACATTACTTTCAGGTGCACAACCTACTGACCTGACAAGCTCATCCGTTACGCTGCGCACACAGGTGTAACCACCATCTGTCCCGCCCCTGCTATTAACGACATCTGCGACTGCCCTTTATCCCCACGGCTCGCTCACTGCACACCTGGGAGCCTGCGTCTCACACTGCCCTGCCCCCACCCCTCTGGCAACCGTGGTGTGCTCTCTGTATAGTCTGATTCTGCTTTTGTTTGTTCTTTTTCCCCTTAGATTTCACTCTGAAATCTAGAGCCTCCCGTAGTGTCTCGGATGGCACGATTGCATCACAATTCCATCACACATATATGCCACATTTTCCATATCCAATCGTCTACTGAGGGACACTTAGGTTGCTTCCATACATTTAATTCTTTTTCAGCAGCAGCTGGGACTAGGAAGAGACAGCGGGGCATGGAGACCAGGCGCTCGGGCCTCACTGATGAGGGCAGCCCCTACGCAGTCACGAGATCCTGACCAACTGCCCATGGGTGCCAAGCCCTGTGCTGAGTGCTGGGGACACAACAAAGACACCTGCCGGGGGCAGAGGATACCTGCAAGAAGCCAGAGATGATGGGGAAAGAGTTCCTTCTGTCCTCCACTGGGAAGGCACCTCCCTCTCCAGACAATATGCTGCACCAAGGGGAGCGGACTGGGTGAGCCTGCCCCCCGCCCCCTCTCCCCAGCAGCTTAGCAACATGGAGGGGCAACAGGGAGCAGGGAGTGACGTGGGCCTTCCCGTGCCCACGGAGGCCTCTGCCTGCCAGCTCTGCAGCATGGCCTCTCTTCCTATGTTCCTCACCTGGGCAACCCTTCTCTCCTCTCCTCTGGGCATGGGGCCCCTCTCCTATGAGGCTGCCACTCTGTGGCCTGGGTGCATGCTCTGAGGGCAGCCGGAGATTCACAGCCCTGGTGCGTGCCCAAGGGACGGACCATGGGGTGTAGACCACTGGCATTAAAATTACGCAAGGAAGACATGGCTAGAAAAAGGGAATTGGGTTTGCCCTGGAAATGGCTCTGAACAAGAGAACATGGCACTGGGGGCACGTCAACCCAAGGGCAGAGACTAACCATGTTGTTCAGGGCTGGGGATGCAGCCCTGGCATGGGCTCGTTACACAGTAGGCCTTTTGGAAGGTTCAATCATTCAGTGACATAGACCATTCAGACTCACAGGAATCTGAAGGTCCCACAGAGGGCTGGAACTCCATCTGGGAGCAAGCCGCAGGACTCCCAAGGTACTGAGACCCACACCTCAACCCGGGGAAACCCGGGTACCAGGTAACCTACTGAGCCGGAGAGCACAGCCCTTTCTCAGCTTCTCTCCTCCTCATTCCGAACCCTGTACAACCACACTATTTTTAGCCCAGGACCTAATCTCTGCAGTAAAGGTTTCCTTGTCTTCACTTGACTCAAGAGACCAGCAGGCTAGAAACATAAATGGGATCTCCGCCCAAGAGCACCTGGATCTGCATGCAGCCCAACCCTGCCTCAGTTCCTCCCCAAATCAGGGTGCTTTCATGAGAGAAAAACGTCAAACTGATCCTTAGGTGGACTGTCCTTTGCAATGGTCTCTGTGCCAGGCTTCCTCACTGATTTAGCATTAGGATCTGAAGAGCCCAGATTTCTGGCTGGTGGAGCACCCTGCCCTGGGCTCCCACGTGCTTCAGCAGCTGGGCCTGCAGCTCCACGTGCCAGGGTAGGGAAGCTGCGCCAAGCAAGCAGCAGGGCCCTCACCAACCACACTTCTCTCCTGAGAAGACATAATTTTAAAAGGCACCAGGGCCACATCTCGGGGCTTTCAAGGAAAAGGTATTTTCCTGGCAAGCAGGGCCGGCCAAAAAAAAAAAAAAAAAATTACACGGCTAAAATAAATCAAGGCATATAAATTAGAGCAAGTTTTACAGATAGAGTTGGAGTGAGTCTAAACACCAACATTATTAAGTGCCCACGTTGGGCCAGACTCCTGGCCAAGCTCTTCACACACAGCCCCAACTGCCGGCTTTTAGCCATCAGCCAGCGTGCCTTTCTCTCTGGCATGTCCCCGTTTTAGTGACAGACGTTTCGGTCACCTGCTATCAGGTGGCCACCAGCACAAGACGGTCCCAGGCATTTCACACACACTGCTGCTCCGGATCCACTGTCTGGCTTCTGGGAGAGAAACCCAGGACCCAGAAAAGTAAGTCATTCCAGGTAGGCCACACAGCAGGTAGGCTGTCCCTCCAGGGACAGCCGCAGGGATGTGTGAACCCCTCTCCTGGCCAGTCAGCTCTTTCAGCAATTCGTTCCTCTCTGCTGCTCTCTGGGGCGGCTGACAAGGCCCAGGCCCCCACTCGCTCGCTTGCTTGGCTTTCCCTGAGGCCGGAGACAGGGCTGGGCACTGACAAAGCAGTCCGTATCTGCCGAGTGTGCGAGTGAACGAATGAGTGAATAAACGGGAGGCCACGCTAACTTCCATGCCTCCCCTTCTCATCTGCAAAGGGTAAAAGATCTACCTCAAAGAAGTGGGTGAACAAAGCATCCAGCCTGGTAAACATCTTTCTGTCCCTCCTCCCAGCCAGCCTCCCACAGAGCCACACAAAAGCCTGGCTGGAATGGAATGGAGCGTTTGCCTGAGGCCAGCATTGATACGGACTGGGAAAGGAGCAGCTAATGAATAAAGGTGACACAAGACAAAGCTGCAATTCAGAAAACACACACACACTGACAAAATGAGCTCCCAAACACCATGATACAGCTACCCGCAAAGGCCTCCGGCCAACCTCACAGGAGCGTTTCTGCTGACCTCTGAGCTGGAACCAGCTGGAACCCCGCCAACTGCAAAGTTCTGCAATGGGGCTTTTTGGCAGCTTATACTTTCCTTGTCAGCCCCAAATGAAACTAACCACACTGGCTCCACCTGCCGCAGCTCCCCTCCCCCCGCTCCTCCTCCCTCCCTCTTCACCTCCCACCACCCTATGGCCAGGAGTCCAGTCTGGCCTGGGGAACTCCTGGGCCACACCACGCGCGTCCACGAGCCATGAGCGCACAAAGGTACCTCCAGAGGCGATGTAGAACCCACTGGGCGCGTACTTGGCCACCACCACCTGATGAGCATGCTCCGTGTAGATGTCAGCAAGGGCTGGGTTCTGCAGGGAGGAGACCAGAATGAACACAAGGAATGCAGAAGCAATCAACTGCTTCCCCCTCTCCCGATGAATGGATTTGGGGGCTAAAAATAACACACGCACAGACATTTTTTTTTTTTTAAGATTTTATTTATTTATTTATTTGAGAGAGAGAGAATGAGAGCTAGAGAGCATGAGAGGAAAGAGGGTCAGAGGGAGAAGCAGACACCCCTCTGGGCAGGGAGCCCGACGCGGGACTCGATCCCGGGACTCCAGGATCATGACCTGAGCTGAAGGCAGTTGCTTAACCAGGCACCCCACACGCACAAACATTTAAGTCAAAACCTCCATAAAGAAAAATCCCAGCAGTACGACTACCTGCCCACACACCCACCTATCTTCGGGTGATAGGAATCTAGGCAGTTTTAACTCTTCCTCTTTCATCTACAGCTGTGAAATTTGAGATGATTGTCTTTCCTTTGCTTTTCTGCACTCGACACAATACAAATATGTGTTTGTAAGATACACACTCGAGACAGAATTTTCACTGAAAAAAAGTCTACTATTCTACTTTTCTTTGTGGGGAGCCTCCCGCTGCGGCTGCTTTCTCCAGTCACCTGTGTGCTGGTCTCCCTGTTCAGAAGCAACTCAACCCCAGCTGCCCAACAGTGTACAGTGTATGGCCTGAAACAGAGCCCTTGGCTTTGAGCTCCAGCAGCACAGCGGGGCGCGGAGCTGGGAGCCTCCCCTTGTCACAGCCGTCGCCGGGCAATGTGGACTTCCTACTCGCCTCGTAGCCCAGATGGAAGGCTGGCTGGACTCACAGCAAGAACAGGGCCGGCATCTGGGATGAGAAGCATCTCCACTACTCGGCAAGAAGGTTCTAATGTCTAATTTACTAAAAGTAGACAGCGGCGCCCCCACTTCCACACCCTCGAGCGGCCTCAGCAAACCTGAAGCACGCATACTGAGATGCTCTCGATTTGTCTCTACAGCTGGGCTTTCTTTCAGGAGGGAAGAGACTCAGTCATCTACTCCCCAATTCCCGCTGTTGGCTTTCTATGAACCAAGCACTCTTGAAAAGAGGCCGCTTCCCACTGGCTGGAGGCTGAGGACACATCAGGCCCCAGTGTCGACACCCCGCTTTCTAGAGGCGGCGGCTGCAGGCACATCCAGCCTGACCCACAACCGCGCCCCCCACAACCTGACCACAAGATCAGAGGCCTGCACTTTTCTCAGCCTTCTGGCCAGAGGGTCCCCACACCCCCATTCTACCAGAGTGAGACCAGAGAAGCAGACCCTAAATTCTAGCCCCACCCCCCACAACCCACCTTCTGGCATTCCTGTTAGCCCCATGTCTCTCTGCAAATGCTGTTCCCCAGAACCACCCCTCCTGCCCGCTGACATCTACTTATAAGGCCTAACTGCCGGGCCACCTCCTGCACGAAACCTCTTGTGAAGGCTTCTCTTCTGTGCCCCTAAAGCATTTAACATGTCTGTAAAGGTCCTAAAGGTCCTCATGACACACGATACAGGTATCCCCTGCTTTTCCAAAGTTTGCACTGTGCCACTTTGCTTTTCCAAAAGACCTACATTAGTACCTGTTTTCACTAACTGGAAGTCACACGGGATTTTCACTGTCATGAAAAAAGGCAAAGAGCCAAAATCGCATTCAGCGCTGGTTTTGCGGCAAGATGAGCCGGTCTGGGGTAGCAGGCACCCGAGAGCGGCGAGGGATGCCCCCCAGTGCCTTCCCCGGGAGCCACACTCAGCGTCTCGACATCAAGTGGCCAGAGCTCCAAGCTGTGTCTGGGAGCACCTGGGCTTTATCTCCATTTATGTCGTGCATCTGTCCTAAGGTATCAGAAAAGCCAGGACAGGTGATTTTTTGGGGGTCTAGAACACTCAAAAATTTTTTCATATAAAGTACCAGTAACTGCTTCTTTGCTTTAGGCCATTTTGGCTCACATAAGGTTTCACAGAATGCTCTGGTTTTGGATAGCAGGGAAATCTGGGAATCCCAAACCTTCTTGTAGACCTGAACCTTCTTGTCATCTCTTCCAACTAGTTTTTCTGCGACCTGCTTCAAGTGCAGTTTCTTCAGCCATCAAAGCAGTTCACAAATAGCAGGTGCTCAATAAATGGGTTTTTTTGAGGGGGAAAAGTATACAAAGTCCTTTTCACCCCTACAACTTAACACTCAGCATTATGTGATGTAGTGGGCACTTAATGTACGTGCTTCATAAATTAATCCATCTTGGAATAAACATTTGCTAATGAAATCAGAAAGGTATCAGGTACTCAAAGAGGATGTCACAAATGGCAAACAGGCACATGCAAAGGTGCTCAATGTCATCAGTCTTTTGGGAAAAGCAAATGGAAACTACAATAAGATACCACTACATATCCACTAGAATCAGCAAGATTAAAAACTGGTTATCACCAAATGCTGGCAAGGACAGGGGCGCAGGGTACGGGAATGTTCACGTATTGCCGGTGGGAATGCAAAACGATGCAGCTGGAAAAGAGTTTGGCTGGTTGTTCACGAAGTTAAGCATACACTTAACCACACACAAAACCTGCGATCCCGCCCCTACGTATTTACCCGAGAAACAAAAGCACATGTCCACAAAAAAGACACATGCATGAAGGTTCATAGTTGCTCTACTCATTAACAGACCCAAACTGGAAACAACCCAAATGTCTACCAGCAGACATTGGAAGAAACACCACCCTGTATCCACACAGTGGAACACGCCCGGGCAACAAAGGGGAACATCCACTAACACGCTCAGCAACATCAGTGAACCTCAAAGGCATTATGCTAAGTGAAAAAGTCAGACACAAAAGACAACACTGGGTTGCAGGACTCCTTTTTTATGACATTCTAGAAAAGGCAAACTTAAAGGGACAGAAAGCAGATTGGTCCTTGCCAGGTGTTAGGCACGGAGGGAGCCCAGGGACAGCAAGGGTCTTCTGGAAATGATGGGAAGGTTCCGTGTTAGGACTGCGGTGGTGGTTATGGGACTGGGTGTATGTCACATTGCGCAGCAAATAAATCTTGCTGTATCTAAATTATGCCTCAATGATATTAAGATGCCTGGTATCCATTTAACATTTGCCTGATCCAACCCATTCCAGTCCAGATTAGTGCTTCTTATCCTAACACCCTAACGCAGACAAGATCGCTCCCAAAGTAGCTGGCCGAAAGTGGTCTGTGGACAGTCCACCCCTCCTGAGATCCTTTCCAGATTGGTTGTTTCAAGGCCGACTGAGGGGTCTTACACCCCACACAGCGGGTACCACCAGCCCATTTTACAGATGAGAAACCCATCCCATGGACAACTGACCGCCCATACTGGCACTCAGCCCCACTGGGATCTGCCTTTAAATGGGTGGGCTCTGAGGGGCCTGGGGCTGGGATGCAAGAGGAGTAGGCATTGGCTCTGGGAGAAGTTCTGCCCCTAAACATTCCTTCCCTTACATGGTCAGGGCGGTAAGTGCAGGGGGTGTGAAACACCCAAGGTCATCCCCAGCAGGCTCAACACCAGAATCCCAGGCTGGATGAGACATCTCTCTTATCTGCATTGCAAATACAACTGAGCCAGCGACGGAGGGAGCCAGATCCTCCAAGCTGAACATAATGACTTTTTCTGAGTCTATGGCAAGCTCCCCACCTGGGCTCAGCACACGCAGGGAGGCTGGCTACTAGGGGCAGAAATGACAACTCCCCTGTTCCCACTGTCGTCCTGCCAGGTGAGGCTCATTCCAGATCAGCTAAGGTCACAAGGCACCAGGATTTGGACCCAACGCCCACTCCCCCCCGCCTCACAGGGGGCGGTAGCTCCCCTCACTTGCCCTCCCTCTCCTGCTGCCCTCAGGCAAGGAGAATAGGACTTGGGTGAGTAATTTAGTTGCGGCAGGGCTAGCGAACAGGGAAAATGAGCCAGTGAAGGGAAGAAAGCCAATTCTGGGTGCACCAAGGAATATTCCTCTTATGGCAGGGGCTCCCCTTCCCTGGGGGCCTTAGGACATGGTTCAGGACAGGCCCAATCTCACTGCCTGCACTCTTCTCAGACCCCTACAGGACTGCCCTCCTGGGCCAAGGAGCTGCTCCCTGGGTGCCCTTACCTGGCCAGGGCTCCGGTCACTCCCACCTGGGGCTAGAACAGGAGCACCCCCAGGCCCCCTCCCTCCGTCCACCGCAGCTCCAGGGCCTGGCAGTGGGTACTCAGCAACACTGCTGAGGGGCAGAGCTCAGGGCTGCTGAGACCCTGGCATAAGCCCCGGAAGGCTGCCCCCACACCTCGGAGGTCAGGGAGCCTCACAGAAAACACAAGAAGACAGAGTCACAGATGTGAGGAGAGACATGGGCACGGCTGGCCTACCACTTGCCTTGCAGACCCTGCAAATGCCTGTGGGGACAGCAGGTGGGGGTGCTCTGGCCACAGCGGAAGCCAGAAGACAGGAGGCACCTCAGCCCAACCGGAGGAGGCCCATTCTCCTGTGGACTACATGCCGCCCTGGCCTCCCACCTGCGCAGAGGCCCGTCCCCACGACCAGACTGTCTTCCGCCAATCCTGTCAAACAGGAAATGAACCCCCCACACCTTCCCAATCTGCAGCCTGCCCGAGGAGACTCCCTACGTCAACGAAGGAAGGATTCCTGAAACTCGCTTCATCCGGGCAGTGTCTAACTGAGCCGTCAGCTCCCCAAAGCTCTTTCAGGTCCTAGGTCTTCTCAGGCTCAGGTGCCGAGGAGGGATCAGAGGTCACCACACCATCTACCGTGAGGTCAGTGACTCGCCCAGGTCACAGGGCGTGGCAGCTTTGACCTCAGCTCCTGAGCCAGTGAGCCGGGGGGACACATCAGGAGGTTGGGAAGGCCTCCCCAAACGACCAGTGTAGAAGCTGTTGGACACAGCACTGCAAGAGGGGCCTCCGTGCTCTCCTGTAGCAGCTGATGGCCCCGGAGCCTCCAGAGAAAGCCCTGGGCTCCTCCAAACTCGGACCAGATAAAGTGAGCGTGACCTTCCAGGAGGATCGCATTTCACAGTACTGGCTTTCTAACTACTTCTAGTTCCTAAAAGGAGTCACTAGGAGCTGAACCTGTGTATCTGACACAATCTGCAGGGACCTCTGTTCATTGATGACTAAGGACAAACTCAAATTACTGCACAGTAGCCCGGCGTGAAAGCAGCCACACGGACATCTGTGCTTCCAGAGCGGCAAGCTTGGGCCCAGAAGCCGAGCCCCTACCACGCTGCCTCAGAGAGAAAGAACACGTAAGTATGGCTCCTTTACTCCTTTCAAGAACTCCCTGCACCCACTCCGGGCTGGGCCTGGGGATCCAGCAGTCAGCGAATGCTTCGTACGAATACGACCTGCCACCAAACTAGCAGCCGGTGAGCACCGTCCTGCTCCTGCTTTGAGGCTCCCGCCAGCCCAGAGGCAGAGAACCCTACCTGGCAATCCGAAGTCGATCTTCCACTATGCCTGCTCTTTCCTCCAGGAAATCACTGAGTGACTTTCTTCCCTTTAACTGCCTCTGCCTCAATGACACCCCCTAATTAGCTTCTACCACCCAGGCAAAGGCTACCTCGGAGAATCCTTCCCTGCTGTCCCAACCGGGAAACGATCTCTGCCATGAATGCCCTGCCCCGGCTGCCCACCCCACCACCCTACTTCCCGCCTTGTACCATGTGCCATTCTTATAGCCACGTGGCTTCTCACCAAGCAGACCCCGCAGAGGGCAGGGCCTGTATCTGATCCAACACGGCTGCCTCCAAATGCCCCAGAAGACCAAGGCTGGCTGGACCACGAGAGCCATTTCCGAATCACCGTGCATGGATGGTTCCCTCTCAGCCACAAGGGTGGACCCTTCTGTTGATTTCTCTGAAACCTCACAGGAAGGTAACTTTACAACCCACTTCACTGGCAAAGAAACCGGGCACAGAGAGCGTGATGTGCCCAAGGCTACCTGGCTGGTAAGTGGTGGGGTGGGGACCCGAAGTCAGGTAAGAGCCTTTATTCCTCAGTGCTATTCTCTTACATATGGTTGGTACCACCATCTGACTCTTTTGACTCAGAAGAGCATTTCAGCCTGGCCGACAGTTATGCATTTCAGAACCGCGGGGGGGCCATTCAGCAATCCTGCATGGTGTGCAGCTCCGAGCGACTATCCCTCCTGCCTCCCGGCTCAACCCCTTCCCGATGGAGCAAATCATGCCGTAATACAGGGACCCCTACACACAGGACACTGGCACCTCCCTTCCTGCACCCCCTCCTTTTCCTCTGTCTGCCCAGAGCCTTACTGAGCAGTCATGAGGGGAGAGTCTGGGGGAGGCTGCCCGGGATCAGATCCCAGCACCTCCTGGGCCTCTGGTGTCCACATCTCTAAAAAGAGAAACAGTCTCTAGCTGACATGGCGGCTGTGAAGAGGAAGACACCCTGGACCATCACAGCCCAGGCAACCCTCTAGGGATACTTGTGAACGAACTCAGCTAAATCCCACGATGACCCCATGACTGTTCCCCCTATTCTTATGGATAGGAAAACCAAACTGGATGAAGTACAGTAGGTGCTCAGCCACTGACCAGCACAAAATGTGCTCAACCAAGAGGAGCTCTTTTGCCAGAGGCAGAGCTCAGGGTTGCCTGCTGGACTGGCCCAGGTCTGTGTTCCCTGGAGAACAGCTGAACATGGGCGGGGCTGGGGAGCAGGACTGGAGTACCCATGTTGGGATGGTGTGTGGTGGAGAAACTGACATTTTCTGGGTAAGACCCCAGGGAGCAGAGATAAAACCAGTGGCTAGAAGCTACTAGCAAGACGACCGGAGCCTGGAGTCCAGGTCTTTCTCCGGGGTGTGTCACCACCAAAGCCGGGCAGGTTCCACCAATGAGACTTTAGAAGAGAAGCAAAAGGAGCGCTTTCCAGTCCAGAGTCTACAGGTCACCTGTAATGAGGCCCTGTGGGGGATGATGGGGGGTTGACGGGGGCGAAGTCCAAGGTCAGGACTGCACAGGGACCCAGATGGGCAACTCCAACCATTTCAGGGCGGGGTTGATTTCCAAAACCCAACCAGAACGCCCCACTCACCTCAGGCATGAGGCTACAACCTTGCTTTATAACCTCGAAGGCCTTGACGTTCCTATCTACACCTCCAGGAACAGGAACGGGGTAAGAAATGTACCCAAACCACCAACAACCGGCAGAAGCCCCTAACTGTGCTGAGAGCACACAAGTCAAACTTCTTCCAGCCTCCGTGCACACGTGGTTCGCCGTCTGGACCCTCCCCCATCTCTGCCGTCTCTGCCTCACTCCTCCCCCTGGAAAACTCTTACTCATCCTCCAAAACCCGACTCAAATGTTCCCCTTCTCCAAAAACCTTCCCTGCTGCTCTGTGGCACATCTGGTTCTTAAAACCTCTTGTTCCCAAATCACCCAGGACATTCTTTTAAAGTGCTTCACCAGAGCATCAGAATGGTTACCCATAAGGGTAACATTCAATCTCAACGCTACTGATATTGCGGGCCAGGTAAGTTGTAGTACAGCCCTGTGCGCTGCGGGATGCTTGGCAACATGCCTGGCCTCTACCAACTAGACAGATACCAGTAGCACAAACATGTCTTCAGACATTGCCAAATATTTCTTAGGAGGTGGGGCTGGGGGCAACAATCTCCTCACAACCGTTGATTTGAACCTTGGACACTGTGGTCATGGGCAGGGTTCAGCAAGACAAGCTTAGTGAATTTGTGTGGCAAACATCAAGAACCAAGGATCGGTTCTATCCTCTGATAAACACTTGCTGAGTGTGTTCATCCTGAACCTCAAATCCTAGTACAGAACAATCTCTACTACAGATTTGATCACAGTACTAGTGTGCCTAACCTCCTTATGGTTCTGGTGGTTTCTGCCACAGGGCTGCCTGACCACCCACTGCTACAGCCCCCCACACCCTCACACCAGGCTCTGGCCCGAAACTCCACAACCCCTGCAGGGGACCTCTCGCCCAAGCCCACCTCATCTGTCTGGAAGCGCAGCACCTGCGCTTCCTCGTGGGGTCAGCCCCATCCAGCTCCCAGGGTCGGTTTTCCCCACTAGACTGCAAGATCCCTGAGGATGGGCCCTTGGGCTCTGCTCAAAGCAGATGCTCGGTAAGTACTTGTAACAGGATTCGCCGCGGCTTGAGGTCAAGGAGGTGGGAGGGGAGGGCAGGGCAGCGGGGTGGGGATGGAAAGGAAATGCCTATCCTGGGCCAACTAATAACACTCAGGGAGCCCCCGCTGTGACTGGACATGTGACAGCCAAAGCACCCAAGAACACTGGCCCACGAAGCAAGTCGCCATGCAGCTCTGTGGCTTGGTCTGAGCCTGTCTCTTCGCTTCTTAAAGATCCAACCCCCAGGTCTCTCCTGGTTCAACCTCATGCGTGTGCCGCCTGCTCATCTGTCCAGGTGGTACTCCAACACACCACTCCCTTCTGCCGCCTGGAAGCTTATGTCACTCCCACCAAGACCACGAGCTCCATGCAGGAGGGGCCTCCCCTGTATCTGTGCTCCCCACAGGGCTGGTGGCCATCCTGGACGCACAGCAGGGACTGAGAAGGCATGTGCAAACAGACAGAAGGGACAATGTCAATCCTTCTTGAGCCATCTGTCTCTTCATGGACCTCCCCCACCCCATGTGTGGGGGGAGGCACGCACAGGTGGTCCTTCTGCACATGGCTGGCAGCAGATCACTCCAGGAGAAACTCAGCACTCAAGTTCAACACCCCTGAACTTCACACTGTGCTTTGAAACAGAGCATGGTGAAATCCAACAAATGTCACTTCCTAGAATTGGACTTTATATACGTTATTTTGTCAAATATATGTATTTTAGTTCCAGAATCTAGGGATTAGACTGCTTTAAAAGCAAGCTCCAAACCTGCCCTTGCAGCTAATCTGCTGGCTGCTTCTGGCAGCTTTCGAGGGGCCTCTGCTGGGAAGTTCATGTGCCAAAGCTGTTTTTTACAGGGACGTGATGCTGGGCAGTTCAGACTCCTGAGAAGGCTCCTTCACGGTCACTGGGAGTAACTCTGCCCTGTCTCTGCAGAATCCGCAGGGGCAGTGGCAATGCTGGCCCCATGCTAAGAATGTACCAGGCTCTCCCCTTCTGGATTATTCTTTTCTAGATGGCCACACCACCGTAACATGTTAGCCCTGAGGGGTAGAGAAGGCCAGGATGGAAGTGCTATTAATTCGTATGTCCTGAGCCAGGTATGTGACATGTTGCAGAAAGAGCATGGAAGCAAGAGGGCCTGGAGCTGAGTGGAAGGAAGGGTGGGGGTGTTTTGGGGGTGACACCAGAGGTGACAGGCTGGATGGGGAGGCTGTATCAGGCACCGTAAGGCAGAGCAAAGGGGCAACGGACACCATCTCGTATTTTAACGTAATTGGTCCGGCCATGCTCTGAGCAGACTGGAGGACAGCCAGCGTGGAATCGGGGAGACCAGTCTGGGTTTTCTGTTCTGCAATCCAGAGAGGATGTAGCTTGGAGGAGGGTGGGAAACAGAACAGACAGAAAAAAATGTCAGATTCTGAAGTCTGAAAGTAGTCACTAGGATCCACTGAAGAATGAACTATGGGAGGGAAGAAAAAGAGGAAAATCCAGTAGAAGTCCCAGGTTTGGGGCCCAGACAGCTGGAGGGAAACCTGAATGTGGTCTGGATGGGCCAAGTAGAAGCCAAGCAGACGTCTGTTGGATATTCCTTGACCTGGTCCCAACCTTTCTTCCGGGCCTCCTCTTTCCCGGGCCTCCTCTTTCCCGAGCCTGTAATGTAACCAGACCATCTTCCTTCCTATTCCCTGAATGGTCATGAAGATTCCCCGTCCCTTTCCCAGGAATGCTGTGTCCCACTAAAAATGGTGTCCATCTTAACTGAGTACCAATGGTCCCCCAATCCAAAAAAGAGCCCAAGGGCCTGATTTACATCCAGAACAGGAACACATTAGCAGCTTCCCATGCTGTCCTGGCCCCACAGAAACTTACAAATAGCTGGGAAAGGAAAGCAGACGCACCCTCAAGAGAGAATGGTAAACTCTTGGGTACGGTAAAAATAAAGACCTCTGAAAAATGAGCACAATGGGTGTCACAAGCTGGAGAATGTTTGTGAGGCGGGGGGGGGGGGTGCTTGTGCACAGCTGTAAACAATTCTCCATTGGAAGCAGCTCTGATGATCAGCCTCCTTTGCCTTGCTGGCCCAACCCCTCTGCAGAGCAATGGGCCCCCAGGGCTGAAGGATGCTGTAGTTCAAGAACCTTCCGTGGCACCAGACACACAGTAGGTACCTCACATGAGGCCTCCCACCTAGAAGTACATGTAGATTGCCACGACAAGTCCAGGATTGTTAGCGGCAAACCCAAGCGTTCCCCCACCCTGTATCCCTGAGAATGGTTTAGTCCACTTTTATACTCAAAATCTTGGGACCTACCCTGGACATCTCCAGATCATTACCATCTAAGTCCCTGGTGAGATTTCTCTCAGTTCTCCGTGAGGCCAGATCAGCTTTCTAGGAATCGGTATGACTAGCACAATAGCACTTAGCAACTTCAGTGAACATTCACACCCGCCCACCCCTTCATTTGAGGTGCCCAGCAATCCGGGGCAGGGCTGAAACTGCCACTCAGGAACTCGGTCTTTCAGCAGAGGAACGACAGTGACTGGCTGGCTTACCCAGAGACGAGGGGAGAGCCAGCAGCACCTCAGACCATGCAGAGTCCTCTCTTTTTACAGGCAAGAAAAGCGAGGCCCACAGAGCTCCTTTACTCCCTCAGCCAGTTGTGAGCTCCCCGAGGGCAAGTGCATCTGATCAGCAACAATCCCAACCCACTAGGGGTAATCACTCGCAACAGATGTGAATCTAAGCTGACATCCCTTGGGAACATGACCAATCACAATCATCCACCTACATACTGTGCACAAGGCCCAACCCCAAGCACGGTGCAGGAGAACCCCTCCCCCCCCCAATGGTTGTGCTGGCATTTCCACCTTCCCTCCCCCATACCGTAATTCAGGCTGAGGAAGGGAGAAGAAAGATTTCAGTGTGCAATCCCAGCAGTGGGGAGACCAACAAGCAGACTGGGTCATTTCAGTAATTACAGAGGAGTAACAGGAATTTGCGAGGATTTTCCACGAAACTGGCTCAAGAAGCGTTCTCAGCCTAAGTCCAGGATGTCTGTCTAAACAATTCGTGGGGATAAACTGGTTCCTGATTTTGCATTGGGGCTCACACCAAGCTGGAGTTCAGAGGCCTGAGCATGAGTCCTGGCTCCGCCACACTGAGACCCTGGGTGTTAATAATGATCATACATAAGTGCCATTTACCAAGTGCTGGGTGTGTGCCAGGCATGCTGGGCTGTAGAGACGCATCATCTCATTCAGCGGGCACAGGCAGTCAGGGGAAGTGGGGGGAGGGAGCCTCATCTCATCACCAACTCCATTTTACAGATGAGGACACTGGGATTCAGAGGCCCAAGTCACCAACTGCCCCAAGGTCAAGCAGCCGCTGACCGGGTGTGTCTGATCCCCCTAATCCAGAGCCCTCATACTTATGGTCTGAACTAATCCAAGCCTCAGTTTCCCCGGGAAGAGAGAGAAGAGGGCCTAGGAAAGCTTAAAACAGTCTTCTAGGCTTCCAAGGTGTGGTCCCAAGGCTGAGGGGGCGTGGCGTCCTCACCCTCCCCCGGCCGCTGGGCGGGAGAAGAGGGGGGTAGAGGGGAAGGAAAATTAACCTGGCAGTATCACCCAGGGTCTGAACCCGCGCCTGGGGGCGGGGGGGGGGGGGTGGGAAGGGAGTACTCACGTCGATGTTCCTTAGAATGACGCACTTTCCATTGGTGTAAAGAAAATTGTTGCCTTTGGGGTCGCCGCCGATGATTTTGGAGACGCCCCTCTCCACCTGGGGGAGGCTGGCAAACACCTTCTCTGCAGAGACACAAACCAAGCAGGGCGCGCGTTAGGGGCAGCCCCCACCTCGGCCCACGGCCGGGCTGAGGACTGGGGACAGGAAGCAGACAAGAGAGGGGCCCTGGACCGGTCTCAGCCGGTCACCTGTTGCCTCCACCGGGAGGGGCGGCCGCCACTTTGAAGGAGCGCAGGGGACCGCGCGACTTCCTGGTCCGCGCTCCCGACCAGGCCCTTCGGGGCCGTGGGGGCTCCGACGGGCCCAGCCCGCAGCACCAACTTTGGGGCACCCTCCGGGCCGGGGATCGCCGCCGGGCGCCCCGAGGGCGGCGGGGCGTTCGCCGGCCCGCGCCCTCCTCCCCTCCCCCGCAGCCGGGGACCCCGCCGGGCTGCCCGCGCCCCGCGCCCCGCCGATGGCCGAGGGGACCCGGCGGCGTGGGAGCCCACCCCGGGGGGCACCGGGCCGCGGCACTTACTGATCTCGTACGGCATCGTCGCCCACTTGTTACCGCTCCGCACTCGCCGAGAGCCTCCGGAGCCGCCCGCGCCGCGAAGCGGACTGGCCGAGGCCGGGCAGGGTACAGTGGGCCGAAAGGCGGCGCCGGGCGTGCCGGGCGCGGAGGGGGCGGTCCGAGGCCGGGGCTCCGAGGCCGGCTCGCGCCCTGCCCTGCGCGCTGCCGCTGCGGACGCGCCGAACCCGGAAGCGCGGCCCCGCGCGCGGCTCGCCCCCAGCTTTGACCATATATAGTCAAGCGCTCGGCTCGGCGGCTGCAGCCCGCGTGAGCCTGCGCGGACCGGGCCGCCCCTCCCCCCGCGCGGGCCCCGCCCCGGACGCCCCGCCCCGGAAGTGACGCTGCACGCGGCCCCGTGAAAAATGTGGCTCGTGGGGCCAAGCTCGGTGCCAGACGGGTTCTGGCCGCGGGTCGAGCGTTGGTGCTGTGTTCGCGGAGGGAAGGGTGGGCGGGCTGCTGGGGCCGCTCCAGGCTGAAGTTCGGCGGCCGCAGAATGCGCCAGCGCGCTGTAGTGGGGCGGGGGTTGCTGGGGAAGTCTTTTTGGAGCCTGTTTGCGCAGCGGGCGTTCCCGGGCCGCTAGCCTTCCGGCTGAGTCGGCGCCCGCTCGGATATTGCGGACAGAGTGCTTTTTCTTTTCTTAAAAATATTCCTGAATAGGAGTCGCCCTTCCTCCAAAGCGGCCGCCGACAAATTTCAGGGATATGCCTCGCTGGGCCTGAGCTCTTTCTCTCAAAACTTCCTTTAGAAAGCTAAGAAGCCAAGGAGAGTAAAGGGAATATAGGTGCTAAGAGAATCAGGGAGGCAGAAGGAAAGGGGGAACTTCTCTTAAGATGAAGGCAGCATTAAAATGGGAAAAGCAAGGGCTCTGCGATGTTGCTTTAAGCCTCCCTTTTCAGTAGGGGGACGCAGTTTTCCTGAGTGGGGGGCTAAGCGAGAATATGTAAAGCACCTGTGGGTACTGAAGCCTGAGCTGGAAAGCCTTGAAGCGTGATCCTTGACTTTCTATTTCTCTAATCTGGGAAGACCTCTTGGCTCTGTTTTCCAGAATCTGCCCAGGTTGATCATTTCTTGCCTCCTTGGCTGTTAGTCCCACAGAGCCAAGCCCCGAAGGCTCACCTGGGTTATCGCAGGTGTTTGCTATCTAGTCTTATGCCCCCACCTTAACCTCAGTCTGCTCTTCAGGTTGCAGCCTGTGTGTTCTATAAACTGAAACCTATTTTTCCCCTTAAAGTCTATAGGAACTCCAAGTCTCCAAGCTAAAGCCTTTAAGGTGGCTGACTGGACCCTAGGTGACAAGTCTCAGGGTTAGGAGAGACTCCATCTACTGTCCTCAGCTGTACCTTTCTTCTGCGCACTGTCCGCCTTGTCCCGGGAATGCCCCAGGCCTATGCCTGCCCCAGGGCCTTGGCAACTTGTTCTCCACCTCGAATTACTCTTCTCTCCAGAAGAACCTAGTTGCTCTGGTGTTACCTGCTCAATGAGGGTCTACTTCCTTGACCACCTTATTTTAAATCCCAAGCTTCCAGCCCTTAGAACATAGTCCTGATACTACCTTTCCTGTGACTTGTTTAAACGGGTGACCCCTGCACCCCACATGTGATCTTTGATGAAGGAACAATGGCTGTGAAGGTTGTTCTAATGAAGCGAAGGACCCTAGAAATATTAAGTCTTGGTACCAAATGGTGATTCCTGAAACAAGTGGTGGCTATAACTATCCTGAGAAACCAGGATTTAATTATCAGCCCCTAATGAGACTTGGGTTTGGAACAGGTGGATTTAAGTTCACTCCTAGGATATTTATGTAACATAAGGACCTACGTGCAAGTAAAACTAAGGCACCAACCTCAAACTCTTGTAAGCTGGTAACCTTTAGCACCTGTACAAAGCCTTGTTGGACTTGATGCTGCTTGACGAGATAAAAAAGTAAAACGTTCTCAAAACCCTGGCAGGAGGTTTTGCTGCTAGCCTAGGAAATCCTGTTGATTTGGGGGCTTGAAGTGGGTGGGGGATGGGGATGCTCCCCCTGGCTTAAAAAAAATGTCTACAGACAATAGGACTAGGCTGGAAGTTACCGAGGTTGAAAGGGATGAGGGACACCAGGGCATTCTTCCTTTGGTCTCTGAGACGGTGTGCTTGGTTGTCTCAGCTGTAAAGGCTCAGTAACACCTGAGTGGTATCAGCTGTGGTCCTAGCACTTTCCTTGGGTTCTCCTTACACACACCTTTGTTAATACAACCTCCTAACAGCCTGCCTTCGGTCTCCAGGAGGGACCCTGAATGTCAGTATCCTGGAGGCTCCTTCTCTACGTGTTGGTCCAGCACCTCACCTGTCACCACCTGCCTCCCTGGCATCTCTGTAGCAAAGTCCCCCAGGTACTTCCTGAGACCAAACCAGCCTAAGACCAAACACCACCCCCGCTCCCCCCTGCCACAGGGCTGTTTTTCTGAAGCCTCCCTTCCCACAGTGACCCCTGTCTTTCTGGCTACCCAGCCCTATTTTCACCCCCACATTCAACCCTTCACCAAATCTGGTTCCTTGAATGCCTGCGTTTCCCAAATCTATCCCTTCATCTCCCTAACACAGCCAGGCTCCGAGCTTCCTCACCTTACGTGGGCTCCTTTAACCACTTCCTGGCTGCTGTGTCCACTCAGAGCCAGAGTAACCTGGGTTTGGCCAGCAAACCCTGAGGTGGTGAATGAAAAGATTACTCCAGACACCTAAATAGGAGAAAGAAGGTTGAAGGGACCAGACGTTCTAGTGGTGAAAAGATCTCGAGGCAGACTCAGTCTCCGCTTTTATTGCAGGTCTTAATACATCAAGTAAGAGCAGAAAAATAGAAAGGAATTGTTAGGCTTTAATCAAGACCTAAACCTATGGGGCAATGCATGATGGAAGCAAATGGTGTCTGATGTGCATGCAGGCTAAAGGTGTGGTGAATACGTGACCATAAGGTGGGAGTGTTTTTCACCTAAGTTAAATGTTTACTCTCTAGGTGAGAGCCTTGAGCTGCAGTAAGGATCTGGCTGTTTTCAGCTCAAACTTTCAAAAGAGACCCAGCATTCCAGGCACTCCTCTCAGTTTTCAATCCGTCTCACCTCGGGAGAACTATTTCACTTCATCTTTCCAGGTACTATGAATCCTCACAGTAACCTCAGACCTTGTCAGCAACCCCCACATCTTCTATCTCAAGATGTAGGCCCGGGGAGGATGTTGGTCTCGGAGGCCCTGCAGGGACCCAGCCCCAGCCTAGCTCTCCAGTAGCTCTGTGCCTGAGTCTCTTCGGGTCACAGGGGCCACCCCAAGGGCCTTTCAGCTCTGCTACTCTGCACAGCGCCTGCCTGCGGCTACTACACCTGTGTTTGAGCCTTTCCTCTACACCCCAGTTTAAGGCCAGTCTTCCACTGAACTCTCAGACCAAGGCCAAATTGATTCCTCTGCTTCCTGGATTGACTTGCTTCCCTACCCCCACTGTGAACTTGAGAACAGGGGCCACCTGAAAACAGGGCCCACATGTTTTTTCGAACATTTAGCAAAGGGCCCACCAGACTGCCCTAGAGGGAATGAGCAATAAGAGCATCACCTGAATTTGCATTTAATTCCAAAGCAATTAGTGTCTTAAAAACCTACTTAAGTAATTCCTTAAATCTCAAACTCCTAGGCTGGCTTTGGGTAATCTGGTTGCAGTTACTTGGGTAACCCGGACAAAACCTCTTAGATCAGCTTCCAGGTGTCAATACGAGGCCTTGATGCTTCGTTTGGGGTCAGTTCTGCAGGATACTTCGTGGTGAAAATGAGGGCTAAGGATGCGTGGCTCTACAAGAATCCACCACCTCCTGAGCATGCTTAGCCTGGGAGCCCTGGTTTCCTTTCCGTAAACTGGAATCCCACAGGAGGCCTGGGCTTTGTCAAATGAGTAAATATCTAAAACCTGTAAGCACTACAAGATTTTTTCAAGTTCCTGCAGGCTACAGGAACTTGTGTGTAAATACTTTCCCGTTTGAGATGATCTACAGTAGATGTACCTCTAGGAGAACTCCGTATTCCTGCATAGCTTCAGACTGATCTTAACATAGTCCAGGGAATATACCCTAGTCATTCCAGTTACTGACCTATCTTAATTCTTTGTAAGCCATGCTTTCATAGACCACTAAACCTCCCCTATCTGATCTTCCTAAGGTCCGGGTTGAGGGTCAACTAGCTGGAGCCAGCAAACCTGACTTGAGACTTGGACTGGCACGACTTCACTCCTTCAGCACGGAGCTGTGAAGGTTCTGGGCCAGTCCCGCCGCTTCCTTGTCTCTCTATTCCTTGCGCTAAGAACTCCTGGGACTTGTACAATGACCACAGCCACTGTTTTTGCTTCTCTCTGCTGCCTGATACTCACCACTTTGGCTGAAGTGGTGCCCTGAGGGCAGGTGGAGTCCTTTCCTCAACTCTGCCTCCCTGAAGGGCTTTCTACAACACCAGACTTCCCAAGCCTTGTATTTGGGAGCGCTTCCCACGAGCCAGGTGCTGGCTTGCATGTTCTTTGGCTCAAAAGTTATGACTTGCCCAAATTTCCAAGCAAAGGGCTGCAGCCAGGATTAAAGCTTGGGTCGGCTTTCTCCAAAGCCCAGCTGTTTTCCTTAAGGAGTGAACCAGAGGTCCCTGGGGGCTCAGTTAAGCATCTGACTCTTGATTTTTGGCTCAGGTCATGATCTCAAGGTCGTGATGTGAGCCCTGCATGGGGCTCCAAGCTCACTTGCATGGAGTCTGTTTGTCCCTCTCTCCCCTGCTTCCCATCTCCACCCCCCCCCGCAAATGTCTCTTAAAGAACCAGATCAACACTTGTGAACCTATGGTCTTGAACAGGCAACTTTATTTCATTCCAGCAAATGGTAGAATCCAGGAGCTCTTAACTCAAGTGCAGGGATGTCCTTTTTTTAGTTGAAAAGCTGTGTCCTTGGACAAATACTCAGAATTACAATACTTTTTTTTTCTCCCGACTTACACTAGAAAATGATCCAGCCATCTGTTAGGTCGGTCATGATCTGCTTGGCTTTGGGTTCTGACCCCGTCCCAGTAACCCCCATGAAGCAGGCACGGGCTACCTGACCTCTTGACGTTCTGCAGTGCTGTGGGGTATCTGGTCTAAGGGCCATGCTGGTATCCTTGCTGATGACCTACAGCATTGGGTGAAAGGAGCTCTGTTTTCTGCAGAAACCCTAGTACAACTCCGGGTCCGTCCTTCCTCTGGGCTGGTCAGCACTAGGGTCCTTCTCCCTGGCTGTTGCAGGCATGGAGAGATTCTGGACCTCTACATAGTACAGGGTGTGCTTAAGCCCCAAGTTCTGCAGAACTGGCTCTAGGCTACTTCCCAAATAGCTGAGGATCTTGGGAAGTGCCAAAGCACTCCAGAAATCCATCCCAGCTTCTGCAACACTTCCTGCTCCAGAGGAGTCCCTGGCCGTTTCCAAACCCACTTCCCACTATATTGGTCTTTAGTGTGCTCCAAGATGTGAACCGGGCTCCACTTTTCCCAAAGCACAGAAAACACAAGACAGGGTTTATTGGTGGCCGGGAGGGCTTTGGCCTCTTCCATGGAGAGGGACATTGATTAGCTGGACATAGGCGTTCCTCTGTTTCATGGGGAATGATCAGAGCAGTAGTTCAGCTTAGGGAACTGGCTAAGCATTGCTGAGCCCTTGTTTTGCCTGCATTCTGAGAACAGGTGCTTTGCTTCCTCCAACTGGTCAAGTGTTTGCATATAGACGGCCCAGCACCCAAAGCCGGGCCCACTATCTAGGTCTGCATGTGGCTGGGAAAGGGGTATTAGTTTGCTAGAGTGCTGTAGTTAAGTACCACAAGCTGAAGGACTTAAGCAGCAAACATGCACTTGGGCAGGGACCATAGCATTGACACTAGAGGTTTGCCACCCACATTGGAGTAGATGTCCTTGAGGAAAACCACCAGCTAGGGTACAAACCGATTGATGGGCAGGTGTTGTGCCAAAGGGTCCCCCCAAAAATGATCAGCTACTCCATCCCACCCCTGATCCAGCATTCCATTCTAAAATGCTCCAACATAGCAACTTAGAATAGCAGCCTTTAAAATAGGCACCAGAACATTTTTGTCATGTTTGGGAGCTACTTGGCATCTGGTGCTGCCTGTGGGGCTGTGAGCCCAATTCCTTAGCCCTACTGGCATGGCCATGAAGGGACTTCTGCGTCCAAGTGAGGCTGCAGGGTGGTGGCAGCCGTAGATAGCCAGGAGCTACTGTTTGGCCTCAATGTCCTCAGCTTAAGTCTAGGCCCAGGAAGGCCTAGGCCTCTTGTCCTGGCTGAGTGGGCTCTAGGCCCTATTGATGGCACTGTTGGGACCAGGACAGTAGGCCTCTGTACAAGGACAACTTGAATTCTATATGGCAACGTTTGTTTTCAAGGCAATGTCTCTACAGGGAGACTGCAAGGGGGGAGGCTGGAGATGGCAGGAGCTCTGACTCTGGCATCAAAGTTAATGGACTGAATAGCACCATTGTGTACACTTGGGCATGATGGGCATCTGGTTTTGTCTATTAAAGATTTTATTCGACAGAGCTAGAGCCGAAGAGCACAAGCAAGGAGAGGGGAGGCAGAGGGAGAAAGAAGTAGGCTGCCTGCTGAGCAGGGAGCCCAATGTGGGACTCGATCCCACGACTCTGGGATCATGACCTGAGCTGAAGGCAGAAGCTTTAACTGACTGAGCCACCCAGGTGCCCCTTGTTTTAAGTCTTTAAATTCAGTTTAGTGTGATATTGGCTTTAGTGTATAACAGTGATTCAACACTTCCATACAACACCGTGTGCTCATCACAAGTGGTCTCAATCCCCATCACCTATTTCACCCATCCCTTCACCACCTCCCCTCTAGTGGCCATCAGTTCTCTAGAGTTGAGTCTGTTCCTTGATGTGTTTCCCGCCCCAGCTTGCTGGTTTGTTAAATTCCGCATGAGTGAAGTATTCAGGTATTTGTCTTTGACTTATTTCACTTAGTGTTGTAATACACTCTAGCTCCATGTCATGGCAAATGGCAAGAATTTACTTTTTATGGTTGAGTACTATTCCTGTGTATCACATCTTCATCTATCATGGACACTTGGGCTGCTTCCATTATCTAGCTATAGTAGATAATACTGCAATAAACACTAGGGTGTGTGGGTCCCTTTGAACTAGTATTTTCGTATCCTTTGGGTAAATACCTAGTAGTGCAATTGCTGGATCATAGGGTAGTTCTGTTAACTTTTTGAGGACCCTCCATACTGTTTTCCAGAATGGCTACACCAGTTTGCATTCCCACCAACAGTGTAGGAGATTTCGCCTTTCTCCTCAGCCTTGCTAACACCTGTTATGTTGCTTTTAGCTATTCTGACAAGTGTGAGGGGCTATCATTGTGGTCTTGATTTGTATTTGTCCAGTCTGGACAAGTCCCGTTGAATCCCTAAATGTCTTTAGGCTGCAGCTATTAGTTCTCAGGATTGATATGTACTTAAGAGTCTGAGAGACTCCCTTCCCCCTCCCCAAACTGGGGATGGTGCAGTATTGGCTACAGTGGACTTACACAGGGGAGAGTGATTGTGGGTCCTGAGACGCCCCTGTAGGTTAGATGGAAAATATACTGGAGCTTAGTATGCATTAGGCTTTCTACGGCCTTCTAAAACTGAGTGCATAATGGGAAAGCGTACGATTGTTGTACTGGAAGCATGTAACCCGGAAGAGCATGAGTGCCTTGTGTGTGCTGGGCACCAGGCCAGGGAGCTGAAGGTGTTACAGAAACATGGGGTTGGGGACTACACCGATTTGCACTTGGGCATCCTTGGGCTCCTTGCTTCACCCACCCCGATTTCTGGTGTGGACACCACGTGGTGAATTCTTTAGTCCCCAAGTGCTAAACCACCAAGCATCAAGTGATCTGCATGCCTTATGCACACTAGTTAGTCCTTCCCCTGAACCAGCACTTGCAAATTCCAGCTCCCAGGATGCTTGCCATGCTGTAAGAGTGAAGGGGTTGGAGCTAACCTGTTTTTTTGGTAGTGCTTAAAATCGTAATTAGCCTCTTTACATGTTTAACATGCAAAGTGTTTATAGTGATATTCCTCACTTCAAGAGTTGCAGCTAGACCAGGACACTCCTAGGCTAAGTCCTGCAGCCAGGTCGCCTGACTCTCTAAAATACATGTTTTATCTTAAGGTCTACAGAGGAGTCCCAGCTATCAGGAGTGTGGGGGTCATGGTCCTAACACTAAGAGCTAAGACTTCTTGAAGTGATAGCATCATTGTGTGTACTACCCTGGGCTGTGGTCTTTGTCTTTTGGGGTGCGTCCCAGTGGTGAGAAGACCCAGTTCTATGTGAGCATCCTGAGGTGGGCCCTGGGACGTGACTGAGTGAATAAATGCTAATTTTCTGCTCTGCTTTGTTCCCACTTGATGCAAACATCTGGGTTTAGGTTGCATAGCAGGCTCCCTAACATCTCAACCTGGACAGAACTGGCTTTAACCCTAAAGTTGGAAAGGACATGGAGTCCCAAAGTTACTTCCCATAAAGCAGTCTGATTAGGTAGCAAATCAACTCTCTCTGTGGCTGACTCTCTAATGATAATGGCTAGAATATGCCTAATGTAAAGGGAATTGGCTGAGCTAATGGTGCTGTGATATAGTACATAACAAACCTTACTGTTGACAGATTAGCTCCAGACTTAAGATTCTTACTGCCAAGGTATCCCCTTATTCTCATGGCAAACCAAATCACTAACATGACCGAAACTACTCTGACATGATAGCAAGTAAGACGTTTAAGTGAAAGAGCAATTCTTGATAATCAGTTACTGCTTTAGGAGTCGTGTGTGCACAAATGACTTAAAATTTAAGGAGACTTGGTCTTGTCAGTTCTCTTTGCCTAATTCCAGATTAACTCAAAAGAACCCAACGTACCAAACTTCCATCTGGCCCTGTGGACAGTAACTTGGACTGCTTCAGATGCATCCTTCATTGGATAGAATGTACCACTAAGTCTCTGCCATACTGATGTAATGGTTTTTGAAGCTTGGAGATAAAGTGCTTTGTAAACTGTCAATTTGCTCTCCAGATAGGACAAGTCAACATGGACAAAAGGATGATAGTTTAGAACCAATGGAAAAGTGGTGGGTAAGCTCCAGTGCAGGAGGGCTGCTCCCTACCTCTTGTGATCTGGAGGAATCTTGTGGAAATAGCTTTGGAATTACAAAATTGCTTGGGGGTTGAGATATGCAGAAGCAAGGAGAGCCTCCCAGCCAAGGCGTATACAGACAGTAAGCAGAACGAAGGCTGGTAGCAGATGCAGGGTGAGGTGCTGGTGTCAAGGACAGTCCTAGATGACTACCCAAAGAACAGGCCAGTGAGGGGGCTGGCCTGGGTGAGGCATGTGCTTTCCCTGAGGAGGGTGGTAGGCAAGGAAACTTCACCAGACTATTGCCTGAAGACCTGTCTGAATCCTCACATCCCTAGGGACTGGCAGTGAATGCCCATTCTCCTAGTGATACTGTACTGACATTTCAGGGTAGACTGTGCTAATAAGCATGGAAACAGTGCATCAGGCTGTGCATCTTTGGGGGACACGCTTTATAGTTGGCCTGAGTCTAGGAGTATTTGGTTCTCCTGTGGCCACAGCCAAGTTCAGGTCGATGGATAGGGACTCCTTGGGATAGCCACTGGTCCTTTCATGGCTGCCTCAAATCCCTTCACCTTAGTGTCAAGTACTTAGATGAAGGCAGCGTCTGCATGTGACGGTGGTTTGCATTCGATCCCCTAAACTACTGGAGTGCCCAGTTTACAGTGAGAAAACTAGCCAGATGTCAACCAGTCTGGGTACAAGACTTGATTCTGTCACTGAGGGCTTTGCCTCTGTAATACTTCTGACCCCACATGGAAAGACAACTGAATTATTTTCAGAACCACAAATCAAGGTTGTTTTGAAATTCTGAACTTGAACCCTTGTTTCCAGGAAATTTTGCTCCTTGTTTCCCATCATTCCCATAGAACCAAGGCCTTCTCACTGTTTTGTGCTGTTAGGAGATGAGTGTCTTGATGGTTTTGGCAACTGCTATGTGCATTTTTAGAAAACCCAGCTGTGTCCAGCATTCTTCCAAATGCTGGTAGGTGACAGCATGTTTTTTGGCTTTTGAGAACTGGTGGAGTTCTAAGTGTTAGGACTTAGCTGTTTCTTGGGTTCTCCTTGGAATTCTGGTGCTAGGGTCATGGGTGGTGTTTTAAGCTCTAGGAGAAGCTTCCTTAGCTTCGGTGGGTATATACAGGGATGCCGGGGGTGAAGGGTCAAGAACTGGCTACCTCCCTGTGGGAGGCAGGAGTAGGGTACTCCCACCACCCTACCGGAAAGAACTACTGCCCTTTGACCTCCTCCCTCTTAATCCCCATTGTTCTCCCCACCAGGCAAGAGGCTCCTCTGGCCAGGAAGTTCGCTCTTGCTTTCCTGGTGTTGAATCTATGCGGCTGCCCTTAATGTCCTATAGTAGGTTTCCTCATGGAAGTTCACCCAATCAGAGCCTCCTGTACTTGTGTTGGGATGGAGTGTTGGTGCTTAAATCCAAATCCTCTTTTTGCCCTTGGTCTCTAGAAGGCCATGCATTCCAGGAACTCCTAATAAATGGCAACAGAGGAATCCCTTTTGTAATGGCAAAGCTCAGTAGAGAGAGCTTGGCTTAGACTCCAGGTTAATATGGGACTTCCAATTTCTTGCCAAGTGCATGGTCTTTGTCAGGTTGACACTGAAGGCTGGTTTGGAAGAATGCACTTCCTGGTGTGGCTACAGATGTGCTGATGTTCTCTATTTAAATGCCTGGCAGCTGTGGGTTGCATAAGCAGGACTGCTCTGTGACTGTATTGGGTAAAGTTAGCTTTGGTTATGGGTACAACTGGCCTTAATCTGCACAGCCATGTGGGGTCTTATAACAGCTGGAGCATCAAACATGGCTTTGGCTGGAATCATCGGACCCAAGGCTCTAGCCCGGCTGGGGCGGGGGGGGGGGGGAAGGTTATGTTCTGCACTAAAGCACAACTGTCTGTACCCTCGCTTTGAGCAGACTTTAAGATTTGAGCGGAGAGTTTATTTGCTGGGGTCTGAAGAGGCTTGAGGAGGTGGGGAAGCCAGGAACACAGCACCAGACCTTGGGGCCCAGACAGCTCAGCTGGCTGTTCTACAACCCAAGTCTCTGATGCCCTTGGGGCCATGTTCAATGGGGGAAAAGTCAGACTTAAGGTAGAAGAGGGCATGAAATGGAGCAAGAGTGCTACTGGTACTATCTACAGAGCTCTTGGTAGGTTGACCCTAGTGAAATAGAATCAGTGTGACCTGATTATGGAACTTAGAGGAACCTGCTTGGTGATGCAGTGCTGGCTAACTTAGAAGCCTGCTCTGTGAGCCAGCAGGGAGAGCCACTCTCAAGCATTGGCATCCCTGGTCTGCAATCTGTGGGTGTGCCATCCCCTGTCCTGAGTAGCTGGGGAGCTGACTTAGGGTGGCCTCCAGGTCCTGTTCAAGCAAGCTTACTGTTTCAGTAGCCACTCCCTCTTTGTCCCCAATCTGTTAGACTTTTTAAGACTTGGCTTGTCCCACAGGGGCTGCTGCCATAGGTGTCACATATGGGAGTAGAGCCATGGAAATCCAGAAGTAGGGCTTTGCTGGGCCTTTCTCACCATACAGGGATGCTTGAGCTGTGGAGATGGAGTCTCAGGATCAATGAGGCAGATCAACTTTCCTCCTTGTTGGATTAAGAGGACCTTATGAATGGAACTGTGGTTTCAGGGCTTCCTTACCCTGTAGGAAACAAGCTGTAACTGTCACAGAGAAACTCCCTGAATGTCGTCAGTGTGACTGGCCTTCAGTGTGCACTCCTCACTAGAACACCAGGAATGTCGGAGAGGAGGCTCTTCTAGCTTTCCTTCTTACTCATGATGTCTGTTCACTTTTGGTGTCTTGTCTTCCAAATGCGATTTGATGTCATGGGATATTGAATAGCAGGTGTAATAGAGGTGGAAGTGGGGGAGACCATGAGGAACAACATGAATGGGCTGGCTGTGGGAATCCAGATCCTATTAGGTTGTGGTGGGTTCAAGTGAAGCACTCAACCAAACTGAATGAAATGTAACAGATGAAGTTAAATCACATTAAAAACTAGCAAAAACAAATACCTCCTTTAAAAATACCCTCCATTCTAAGGAAGAGAAGGTTGGTTTTACCTTTCTCATGGCCCAACATCCTGGAACCTCCCCTTGCCCAACTTTTCCCCAAGTGACTTTCCTTTCTGTAGGGCTTTTAGTTTGATATGCCTGCTCTTAAACTCTGTATCTGAGTGTCCTTACTAGCCAGGGGCCCTAGTCTATGAACAAGGAATCCCAGATGTGATGGTGTCTGAAGGAGACACAGGCAAGTGGGGAAGTGGTGAAGTGGCCAGCTCTGTACAGGAGCACGGAGCTTATGTGGGCCACCAACCCCTCCCGCAAGGAGGCACTGGGATCTGGACAATGTAGGATGGGGAGGGATCAGGCATCCAGTCCTGGCAGGCTTGTGCCGACTGGGCAAGGTGGGCAGAAGGGTGCCAGCAGCTTCTCCCAGTAAGTCACTTTGGAAGTGCCTCCCATCATACCTACCCAGTCCTGGCCCTCTGGAATTGTGACTCCAAGTGTGAGCTAGTGCCAAGCTGTGTCCTTACCAGGTCTTATTCAGGAAACATGTGCTGGAACTTCTGAGGAGCAATCTTATTTTAAAACCTGGGTTCCCGGCATAATTCAGGAGATAATGTCCCAACTTGCAGGCAGGTACAGGGGCCCTTGGGGCAGGGCCCATGGCTGGAAAGGGCTACCCACAGGAGCTGGAGCTGTGAGCATAGGATGGATTTGCATCCAGGTGTAGTTGGAGAATTGATAAACTGGTGAACTGAGTTTCTCAATTCTAGGCTGTAATGGAGATTGCCATGTTAAACCATAAACAGAAGGAATGGGATGTTGTCAGTGACCACATTGGGAAGTCCCATAGATATTATGGTAACTGGTTGAAAATGGGGAAGAAGACTTAGGAATGGCCTCTCTAGCCCTTCACTTTCCTGATTACATATGGGGTGAAGCTTACCCAGGACAAAGCACCCAATGTTGAAGACCCCTGGCAAGATGAGTCATATCTTCTGGGTGTCCAGTGCTCCCAGGGGCACACAGGTGGAGGGCCTCTAAATTGATAAAGCAGGGAGACCTTGCTTCTTGCAAAGGTTCCTATAGCTGCACCATGGGGTCTGGGATCTTGCAAAGGTTCCTATAGCTGCACCAAGGGAGTTTCTTGGACTGCCTAGGAAAAGGATATTGGGGAATAAGTTCATGGGATTTTTTAGTAATGCCTGATGTCCCGGAGGGCCATGACAATGACACGGTGGCTTCTTATGCGGGCTTTGGCCAACGGCTTGGGGTGGGGGTGCTGGGCATTATGGCAGCTGGTTTTGGGGCAGCATGCTTGGTTTGGTGGTTGCCCCAGTGGATGTGGAATTCTTCCCACACACAACTATGCTGTGTTTGTGAACTTGCAGGACCTGCTGATTCTCTTCTCCCTTGATTGTCAGTTATACCTCCTGAGCTGCATTCTCTGCCAGAGTAGAAGCTCACTGAGGGCAAGGAAAGTGTGCTGATGGCTGTGATTTTGGCACTTAGGAATGAAGACAAACTTATTTCCATCTTAGAGCTTAGGATGTTGGACCTCTCAACAGTAACTCCCGGGAGTGTTGGGTATTTGGATGTTGTGGCCTACACCAAAGAACAGGCAAACTGTGTGTTGGATCCCTGGATTCTTAAAGTATGCTGACTAAAGGAGTGATTAGGGACACTCTGAAGGAGAGCCATGTTCCCCTGATCAAACTGAGGTTTTATCCTTTAGGGTAGACAGTGTGCTCAACCAAGGTCCCTTGATAGTTGAGTTTGATCTGCTGTGAGTGGGATGAAGCTGCTACTTGCTAGATGACCACCTGGTGTTGGGCATGGAAGCTCCTGGATTCTCAAACTTCCCTGACTTCTGTTCTCCATGCTGTACCCTGTCTTCCTCTGCGGGGGGTGCCAGAAAAGGGGGATGAGGGTGGGAAAGGGGTCACAGATCTCTTAGAAGGCGACAGTTTAGGACTAGGAAACTCTTCATCTGCATTTTATTAAATAGCTTTAATCACTGAGGGGCCTCTCAGTGACTTTCCACATAGACTTTTTTTTAAATTTTTTATTATGTTAATCACCATATATTACATCATTAGTTTTTGATGTAGTGTTCCATGATTCATTGTTTGTTCATAACACCCAGTGCTCCATGCAGAACGTGCCCTCCTCAATACCCATCACCAGGCTAACCCATACCCCCCTCCCCTCTAGAACCCTCAGTTTGTTTTCCAGAGTCCATCATCTCTCATGGTTCGTCTCCCCCTCTGACATACTCCCCTTTTCTTCCTCTCCTGTTATCTTCTTTTTCTTTTTTCTTATAATATGTTGCGTTATTTGTTTCAGAAGTACAGATCTGTGATTCAACAGTCTTGCACAATTCACAGCGCTCACCGTAGCACATACCCTCCCCAATGTCTATCACCCAACCACCCCATCCCTCCCACCCCCAACCATTCCAGTAACACTCAGTTTGTTTCCTGAGGTTAAGAATTCCTCATATCAGTGAGGTCATGTGATACATGTCTTTCTCTGATTGACTTATTTCACTCAGCATAACACCTTCCGGTTCCATCCACGTCGTTGCAAATGGCAAGATCTCATTCCTTTTGATGGCTGCATAATATTCCATTGTGTATATATACCACTTCTTCTTTATCCATTCATCTGTCGATGGGCATCTTGGCTCTTTCCACAGTTTGGCTATTGTGGACATTGCTGCTATATAAACATTGGGGTACACGTACCCCTTCGGGTCCCTACATTTGTATCTTTGTGGTAAATACCCAGTAGTGCAATTGCTGGATCGAACGGTAGCTCTAATTTCAACTGTTTGAGGAACCTCCATACTGTTTTCCAGAGTGGTTGCACCAGCTTGCATTCCCACCAACAGTGTAGGAGGGTTCCCCTTTCTCCACATCCCCGCCAACATCTGTTGTTCCCTGACTTGTTAATTTTAACCATTCTGACGGGTGTGAGGTGGTATCTCATTGAGGTTTTGATTTGGATTTCCCTGATGCCGAGCGATGTTGAGCACTTTTTCATGTGCCTGTTGGCCATTTGGATGTCTTCTTTGGAGAAATGTCTGTTCATGTCTTCTGCCCATTTCTTGATTGGATTATTTGTTCTTTGGGTGTTGAGTTTGATAAGTTCTTTATAGATTTTGGATACTAGCCCTTTATCTGATATGTCATTTGCAAATATTTTCTCCCATTCTGTCGGTTGTCTTTTGGTTTTGTGGACTGTTTCTTTTGCTGTGCAAAAGCTTTTTATCTTGATGAAATCCCAATAGTTCATTTTTGCCCTGGCTTCCCGTGCCTTTGGCGATGTTTCTAGGAAGAAGTTGCTGCGGCTGAGGTCGAAGAGGTTGCTACCTGTGTTCTCCTTTAGGATTTTGATGGACTCCTGTCTCACGTTTAGGTCTTTCAACCATTTGGAGTCTATTTTTGTGTGTGGTGTAAGGAAATGGTCCAGTTTCATTCTTCTGCATGTGGCTGTCCAATTTTCCCAACACCATTTGTTGAAGAGACTGTCTTTTTGCCATTGGACATTCTTTCCTGCTTTGTCAAAAATAAGTTGACCATAGAGTTGAGGGTCCATTTCTGGGCTCTCGATTCTGTTCCATTGATCTATGTGTCTGTTTTTGTGCCAGTACCATACTGTCTTGATGATGACAGCTTTGTAATAGAGCTGGAAGTCCGGAATTGTGATGCCGCCAGCTTTGCTTTTCTTTTTCAGTATTCCTCTGGCTATTCGGGGTCTCTTCTGGTTCCATACAAATTTTAGGATTATTTGTTCCATTTCTTTGAAAAAAGTGGATGGTATTTTGATGGGGATTGCATTGAAGGTGTAGATTGCTCTAGGTAGCATTGACATCTTCACAATGTTGGTTCTCCCAATCCATGAGCATGGAACGTTTTTCCATTTCTTTGTGTCTTCTTCAATTTCTTTCATGAGTATTTTATAGTTTTCTGAGTACAGATCCTTTGCCTCTTTGGTTAGATTTATTCCTAGGTATCTAATGGTTTTGGGTGCAATTGTAAATGGGATCGACTCCTTGATTTGTCTCTCTTCTGTCTTGTTGGTGTATAGGAATGCCACTGATTTCTGTGCATTGATTTTATATCCTGCTACTTTACTGAATTCCTGTATGAGTTCTAGCAGTTTTGGGGTGGAGTCTTTTGGGTTTTCCACATACAGTATCATATCATCTGCAAAGAGTGAGAGTTTGACTTCCTCTTTGCCGATTTGGATGCCTCTGATTTCTTTTTGTCTGATTGCTGTGGCTAGGACTTCTAATACTATGTTGAATAGCAGTGGTGAGAGTGGACATCCCTGCCGTGTTCCTGACCTTAGGGGAAGAGCTCTCAGCTTTTCCCCATTGAGAATGATATTCGCTGTAGGTTTTTCATAGATGGCTTTTATGATATTGAGGTATGTACCCTCTATCCCTATACTCTGAAGAGTTTTGATCAAGAAAGGATGTTGTACTTTGTCAAATGCTTTTTCTGCATCTACTGAGAGGATCATATGATTCTTGTTCTTTCTTTTGTTAATGTATTGTATCACGTTGATTGATTTTTGCGGATGTTGAACCAGCCTTGCAGCCCAGGAATAAATCCCACTTGGTTGTGGTGAATAATCCTTTGAATGTACTGTTGGATCCTATTGGCTAGTATTTTGGTGAGAATTTTTGCATCCATGTTCATCAAGGATATTGGTCTGTAATTCTCTTTTTTGATGGGGTCTTTGTCTGGTTTTGGGATCAAGGTAATGCTGGCCTCATAAAATGAGTTTGGAAGTTTCCCTTCCATTTCTATTTTTTGGAAGAGTTTCAGGAGAATAGGTATTAATTCTCCTTTAAGTGCCTGATAGAATTCCCCTGGGAAGCCATCCTGCCCTGGGCTTTTGTTTGTTGGGAGACTTTTGATGACTGCTTCAATTTCCTTACTGGTTATAGGTCTGTTCAGGTTTTCTATTTCTTCCTGGTTCAATTTTGGTAGTTGATACATCTCTAGGAATGCACCCATTTCTTCCAGGTTATCGAATTTGCTGGCATAGAGTTGCTCATAATATGTTCTTATAATTGTATTTCTTTGGTGTTGGTTGTGATCTCTCCTCTTTCATTCATGATTTTGTTGATTTGGGTCATTTTTCTTTTTGATCAGTCTGGCCAGGGGTTTATCAATCTTGTTAATTCTTTCAAAGAACCAGCTCCTAGTTTCGTTGATCTGTTCTACTGTTCTTTTGGTTTCTAGTTCATTGATTTCTGCTCTGATCTTTATGATTTCTCTTCTCCTGCTGGGTTTAGGCTTTATTTGCTGTTCTTTCTCCAGCTCCTTTAGGTGTAGGGTTAGGTTGTGTATTTGAGACCTTTCTTGTTTCTTGAGAAAGGCTTGTATTGCTATATACTTTCCTCTCAGGACTGCCTTTGCTGTATCCCAAAGATTTTGAACAGTTGTGTTTTCATTTTCATTGGTTTCCATGAATTTTTTAAATTCTTCTTTAATTACCTGGTTGACCCATTCATTCTTTAGTAGGATGCTCTTTAGCCTCCATGTATTTGAGTTCTTTCCGACTTTCCTCTTGTGATCGAGTTCTAGTTTCAAAGCATTGTGGTCTGAAAATATGCAGGGAATGATCCCAGTCTTTTGGTACAGATTGAGACCTGATTTGTGACCTAGGATGTGATCAATTCTGGAGAATGTTCCATGGGCACTAGAGAAGAATGTGTATTCCGTTGCTTTGGGATGGAATGTTCTGAATATGTCTGTGAAGTCCATTTGGTCCAGTGTGTCATTTAAAGTCTTTATTTCCTTGTTGATCTTTTGCTTAGATGATCTGTCCATTTCAGTCAGGGGGGTGTTAAAGTCCCCCACTATTATTGTATTGTTAATGTGTTTCTTTGCTTTTGTTATTAATTGCCTTATATAATTGGCTGCTCCCATGTTCGGGGCATAGATATTTACAATTGTTAGATCTTGTTGGATAGACCCTTTCAGTAGGATATAGTGTCCTTCCTCATCTCTTATTACAGTCTTTGTTTTAAAATCTAGTTTGTCTGATATAAGGATTGCCACCCCAGCTTTCTTTTGGTGTCCATTAGCATGGTAAATGGTTTTCCACCCCCTCACTTTCAGTCTGGGGGTGTCTTTGCGTCTAAAATGAGTCTCTTGCAGACAGCGTATGGATGGGTCTTGTTTTTTAATCCAATCTGATAGCCTGTGTCTTTTGATTGGGGCATTTAGCCCATTTACATTCAGGGTAACTATTGAAAGGTATGAATTTAGTGCCATTGTATTACCTGTAAGGTGACTGTTAACTGTCTGTTGTCTGTGTTCGTTTCTGCTCTTTGCTGCTTTTAGGTTCTCTTTGCTTAGAGGACCCCTTTCAATATTTCTTGGAGGGCTGGTTTCGTGTTTGCAAATTCCTTTAGTGTTTGTTTGTCCTGGGAGCTTTTTATCTCTCCTTCTATTTTCAATGATAGCCTAGCTGGATATAGTATTCTTGGCTGCATATTTTTCTCATTTAGTGCTCTGAAGATATCTTGCCAGTCCTTTCTGGCCTGCCAGGTCTCTGTGGATAGGTCTGTTGCCAATCTAATGTTTCTACCATTGTAGGTTACATATCTCTTCTCCCGAGCTGCTTTCAGGATTTTCTCTTTGTCTCTGAGACTCGTAAGTTTTACTATTCGATGTCGGGGTGTTGACCTATTATTATTGATTTTGAGAGAGGTTCTCTGTGCCTCCTGGATTTTAATGCCTGTTTCCTTCCGCACATTAGGGAAGTTCTCTGCTATAATTTGCTCCAATATACCTTCTGCCTCTCTCTCTCTCTTCTTCTTCTTCTGGGATCCCAATTATTCTAATATTGTTTCGTCTTATCGTATCACTTATCTCTCGAATTCTGCCCTCGTGATCCTGTAGTTGTTTCTCTCTTTTTCTCAGCCTCTTTATTTTCCATCATTTGGTCTTCTATATCGCTGATTCTCTCTTCTGCCTCATTTATCCTAGCAGTTAGTGCCCCCATTTTTGATTGCACCTCATCAATAGCCTTTTTGATTTCGATTTGGTTAGATTTTAGTTCTTTTATTTCTCCAGAAAGGGTTTCTCTAATAACTTCCACGCTTTTTTCAAGCCCAGCTAGTATCTTTAAAGTCATGATTCTGAACTCTAGGTCCGACATCGTACTAATGTCCGTATTGAGTAGGTCCCTGGCTGACGGTACTACCTCTTGTTCTTTTTGCTGAGGTGATTTCTTTCGTCTTGTCATTTTGTCCAGAAGAGAATAGATGAATGAGAGAACAAAATGCTAACAGGTTTACAACGTCCCCAGCAAATATACTGTATACAAATCAGAAAAGACCTGAAACCAGGGGAAAAGAAAGGGAAAGAAAGAAAAAAGAAAGAGGAAAAAAAAAAAAGATAAAAACAAAAACAGAACAATACAAAAAAAAGCAGAATATGATCAAATATGATCAGGCTAGTGCATAGATCAGTGCCACACACTAGATTTTGGGCGTATTTTGGTCTGTTAGAAAAAAGTGCCTCCTAAAATTTTAAAGGAAGCAAGACATATATGTACAAAATAAGGGTTGATACAATGAAGGGATGGAAGATGACCGTAAAGATGAAAATTATAAAAGATTTTATAAAAGGACTTGGTAAGATAAGTTGTTTGAAAAAAGAAAGAAGATTTAAGAAAAAAAAAAGGAAAAAGGGAGAGAATGTGATCAGGCAGGAGACTAGAACAAAGCCATACACTAGTGATTTAGGGTATCTTTTGATCTGTTAGAAGAAACTGTACCTCAAAATTTTAAAGAGAACAACTTATATATATATGCCAAAAATAAGGGTAACTACTATGAAGGGATAAAATATGACTCTAAAAATGAAAAATAAAAAATGTTTTGTTTTTTTTTAAAAAAAGGGATTGATAAGACGTTGGTTGAAAAAGGGAAAAAGAAAAAAAAAGTCAACAAAAATTAACTTTGATGAAATAATGAATCATGGTAAAAAAAAAAAAAAAGCCATGAATCTCTGTGCAGTATTCCCCTAGCGCTGGAGTTCTCCTATTCTCCTTGATCGATCAACTTGGTCTTGGCTTGCTGGCTGTTCGTGCTGATCTTCTGGGGGAGGGGCCTGTTGCCGTGGTTCCCAAATGTCTTTGCCGGAGGCGGAATTGCCCCGCCCTTGTCGGTCCGGGCTAAGGAAGCTGCTCTGGTTTGCTCTCAGGAGCTTTTGTTCCCTGCAAGCTCTCGGTACAGCCTTGGAGGACCAGGGCAGAAATGGTGGCCTCCCAATCTCCACCCGGAGGAGCCGAGAACTCGGGGCCCCGCTCCTCAGTGCGCCCCCAGAGAAAAGCAGTCACTCCCATGTCCCCGGTCTCTGGCCGCACTCCGTGCTCACCCGGCCTGTGACCGAACGTTTCTATCTCTGGCACCCGACCCCGCGCGGAGTCTCCAAACCCAGCAGATCCCTGCGGTGCGCTCCCGCACCGCTCCTCCCCGGTAAGGAAGGGGAGTCTCCCCGGATCTGCTGCTTGTTGGGTCCCTGCTGGAGGAGCCGTGCCCCGACTGGGCCGCGGATCACAGTTTATGGCAACCCCGAGCTGAGAGCCCGCGACTCTGCTCCGTCTCTGCAGCCGGCTTCCCCGCTCTGACACCTGGGAGCTCTGGCGCACTCAGGCACCCCCGGTCTCTCTGTGACCCCAAGGGTCCTGAGACCACACTGTCCTGCGAGGGTTCCACCCCCGCTTAGCCACTGGAGCGACGTCCCTCAGCGGAGCCGGCTTCTAAAAGGTCCGATTTTGTGCTCCGCGGCTCTAGCACTTGCCAGAAGCGGCCGGCGGAGGCCCCCTCCCCCGCCGTCTATCCTCCCGAATATCGCCTCGGATTCACTTCTCCGCACGCCCTACCTTCCAGTAAGTGGTTGCTTCTCTGTTCAGAGAGTTGTTGCTACTCTCCTGTTCGATCTCCCGTTGAGTTCGTAGGTGTTCAGAATGGTTTGATCCCTATTCAGCTGAATCCCTGAGACCAGACGAAATCTAGGTCTCCTACTCCTCGCCATCTTGCTCCGCCCCTCCACATACTTTTGAGGGTGCTTTATTTTTGTCAGCTCCAGCAATTAGTCTTCGTTTGGCTTTAATTCCTGTGTAAGCCTCACCCATGGAAATGACACTAGCCCCTGTCTAGTTATCAGCTACAGAATCCATATGTGGGAAAGCAGTGGTCTTTGATAGATGCCAACAGTTTTCCTCATTTATGTGGTGGACCTTGGGTCATTGGTGGCCTTGAGTTGCCATGCAGATCTCCCCGAGCTATGGGAATGGGGCTTCTCCTGTACTGAGTGGTGTCCCAGCATGGTGCCAGAAGAGAGCAAGCAGGTACACTTGCCAGAGTGGGACTTCCCTATAGACGGGGTTACTCTAGATTCAGTTGTTAGGTTCTGTTCTCAGGATTAAACTGGGCCTTATTTTGTGACTCATTGGTGCACCCCCCCATGACTGACTCACAAAGGAAATAATGTTTTTCTCCACTCCTTCCCCCCCCATCCCAAATAGTGGTGGAGCCTTACCCAGGTAAAACTGAGCCCACAATGACTGCACAGGAGGCTGGGGTCTCACTTTGGTCCTTGGCTAGACCTTATTGGGGTAGTAACACCAAGTGCCCGGTGTTTTGTCCCTGGGGGACCTATGAATTCAAGGCTGGGTACCAGGATTTTAAGGGTCCTGTTCTCTCAGCTCTCACATGTTCATATGCTTCTTGTTGATCATGTTGCCATTTCATTAAATTAGAAGGAAGAATGTCTAAATCACTGAGAGTAATGGCCAATGTCTTCAAACAGGTATTCAGGCCTAATGCATGGGGGAAAACTTTTGTAGTTCTACCACTGAGCTGTCACCAGAGAGCTTTCCTGGTCTTCTCCATGGGCTCTTGAGTTTGTCCCCATTGTGGAATATGTAGCTTCAGGGCACATGAGCAGTACAACCGATGAAACTCCTTTCTGGGCTCTGGTAGAAGTGGAATAAGATGACGATTGTCCTTTTGTGTCTGGTTTACTTCCCTTCGAATGTTCTCAAAGTTTATCCATGTTGTAGTGTCGGTCAGTGCTTCATGCCTTTCGGTGGCTGAAAAACATATTGCATGCACATGTCTATTCTTCTGTGGTAAGGATACTTGCTTGTCTCCTCCTTTTGGCTCCTGTGAAGACTGTGGTGAATGCTGATGTTCACTTACCTGCTTGAGTCCCTGATTTCAGTTCTCTTGGGTATGTAACAGAATTGCTGCATCATAAGATACTTCTGTATTTAGCATCTTGAGGAACTGCCAAACTGTGGACTGTTCCTGGAGGTGGTTCTGTGTGGAAAAATCTCTTCCTGAGGTCCTTTTGGAATACCACCTCCACCCTCTTAGGTGAAAGAATCCACTGCTTGGTTTTGTGCTTGAAATTCAACACTGAAAAACAGTGATATCCACTTCCACAGTATCTAGATCTGGAAGTCTCTCCCCACTCTCCTCCCCATCCCACTACTTAAATTGTCAAAATCCTCTTTATGTCAAGGACACTTTGGGGTCCCTGTCATTAAGATTCAACAGACACCTTAGCAATCAGTCCTTCTGTAAACTGTCAACCTTACACCTAGCCAGATTACCAGCAAAATGAGTTATTCATGAATAGGATTGCAATTTGGGACACACAAACTTAAGCAAACAAGAGGGGCAAATCCAGAGAAAGGGGAGGAGTCCTTATTGTAGAAGTCAGGAGGGGCTATCTGGAAAGAAAGTCCATTGGAAAGTGAGTTTAGGCTGTAGTGACTTCCTGTTGACTGGGTTATTGCTGGGCAAGGAGGAAATGTCCTTTCTGCTGGGGTGGAGGTAAAGGAAGCTTCTACCTGCCAGGGTTTGCCAATGGCGGTGAGCCAGTAGTGTGTGAAACCTCCCCTTCAGGGCTTTCTGGCTGTTTATAATGAGCTTTTCTTTACTTGTTTTCATAAAATCAAATAAGTATTCTCAAGATCTGCCCTATCAAGTGTTCCTCTCAAATTTGATGCCAATGAGTCTTCATCCATTGTTGGATGGCGATCTGTTGATTGGGTGACTCACTTTTTATATGGTCAAGTTAGACACCACTACTGAGTTGGTAAGATTCCTTTGAATTGAAGTTTAGTTCACTCCGTTGTGGCTTTTGTTTCTCTCCATTCTTTGTCCCTGGACTCTTCAGGTACAGGTCTATAACTTGCAGCGAGTGGGGAGTCCTGCACATCAGTGGTCATGTGGCTAGAACAGCTGGAGAAATCTCATATGGAGAAATCTATAATGAGCTTCCAGTTTTAGACATTGAAGGTTGCAGGGGGCTGTCCTTCTAGGAAGCGGCCTCTCCTTCAGTTGTGTTCTCTGGGTCTCTACTATCTCTGAACCTAGCAGCTTCTGGGTTGGAGAATGGAGTACTTCCCTCTGCTTCACTCCCGCAGATCTTTGCCTTCTGTGACTATGAGAAGACTTCTTCCTGCATCAGCTTTCTTGCCACTATAGTAAGGGTCACCCCTGGACTGTGGTGAAGAAGAGGGAGGGAGGAGCCCAAGGAGCAGAGGTTGGGCCAGGATTGACCTGGGCATTTGTGAACTCACCCAGGTTGACTCAGGGAAGAAAGTGAAGTTTCCTTCAATCCCTCCTTCCCCTGCCACACTTTGAAGCCTCTTCTGAGCTCTGGGGCAAGGCTGAGCTAGCACAGGGTGAAGGAGTACCCCAGTACCTCTGCCTGAGGTGGAGCAAGAGCGATTGCTGAGACAACGGAGTATGCAGCAAAGGAAGGGTTTATTAGAGAGGACTTCAAAGGAGGAGATGGGAGGGCAAGCCTCAGATTTACTTCCCCAGAGGAGGAGACTCTGGGAAGTTTAAAGGCAAATTAAAAAAGGTCTGGGTAAAAAGTTGCTGCATTTAATCCATGAACCCTTTGGTTACCAGTTTCAGTTGGTTGGAATAGATCCTTTCATGCCTTAGGCCCAGCTGGGCTGGTCTTGTAACCTCCTGTGCCCCTATACATCTGCCTCTTAACCTCCAGTCCCTTACACTCCCAGCATACCAGGGGGATTTCCTAGGATCAGGTATCTGGAGGGGTCTTCTGTTGGGACTTGTTCCAACAGGGGGTGGTCTCCTCAAGCCTCCTGGTCCCTCAGCTCTCACATGTGGACAGTGTTGCCACTTCCAGGAAGAGGGAAGAATGTCAGATCAGTAGGAGGCCTTTTCTAATGGGCATTCAGGCCATGTCCATGGGAAGTCTCCTCCTCGTGGCTCTGAGTTGTCACCAGACAGCTTGTTGGAGATCTTAGCCCAGGGAGTTGCCCTCATGGACTCTTGGCTCTGTCTCCTCATGAGGGGATGTGTGGCTTTAGAGCCCACACAGAAGCATGGCTGGGGAAACCCCTCACCAGGTTCCTGGTGGGGATCAGCCTCATGGCCCTTCTGCTCTTCTGCCTTGGTTGTCTCCTGCCCTAGAACTTCTGTGATTTGCTCCGTTTTGGACTTCCTGAGGCTTGAATGCTATGGCTAGGCATAAATTTTTTGGTATTTATCTTGGGTTTGAGTTTCTTGGATCTTAGTGTCTGTGACTAACATGGAAAATCCTTGCCAACTATTCAAGTACTACTCTTCAGGTGAGATGGAAAGTCTATAAAGATGGCTGAAGGTTGTATACTGCTCATCCCTCAGATGGGTAATAGCTCACAAGTCTTGTTGAAAAGAGCTGAGTAGATTCCAGAATGACTATTCTGCCCTCTGCCTGCTTGGAAGCACAAGGGGATTTCCCTCTAATCCACAGTGGGACTCCGTGGGGCTCCTAGAGGTAAATCATGAAACTGTTGGAGCCTCCTGAGACTGGGCTCCCACTGGAGTTCTAATCCTCAACCTGTCGACACTGAACCTGGATCAACTTGTCAATTCCAGTTTAATATGTTTCTAAAGGTACTGGCTTGGGCCAGGCTTCTCCTGGGCTTCTGTTCCTCATAAACTGAGACTCAGTATCCAGTTTGGCCCTCTAATTCTTGGGGCAGTTTAGCCTGTGGCCTCCTCTTCAGATCTAAGTTTTTTCAGTTTGTTCAGTATCCTCTTGTTTTCTGGAGGAGAATTTGACCTCCAAACTCTTCACACATCAGATCCTAACTTAGAGGAAATTTCCTAACCTTCCTATAGGCTTCTATAACAAAATACCGTGGACTGGGTGGCTTAAGCAATGGCTCTCACAGTTCTGGTGGTTGGGAAGTCAAAGGTCAAGGTGCTGGCACCTTGTTTGGTAAGGGCCCTTTTCCTGGCTTGAAGACGGTGGTGGTCTTGCTGTGACCTCATGCGCTAGAGTGAGCTTTTGTCCCTTCGTCTCCATAGAAGGGCAATAAACCTGTCATGGGAGCTCTACCTTCATGACCTAACCTAAAGCTAATTATCCCTCAAAGGCCCCATCTCCAAATACCATCATACTACGGGTGAGGGCTTCAACATATGAACTTGGTAGGGGAGATAGGAACGTTCAGTCTCTACCAGGTAGGCTTTAAAACAAACCACACACGCAAAACTATCTCCTCCCCAAGTAGATGGGTGGCTATTTTTTCCCCTCCAGTTTTTCTGTGGTAAGATCTAGAACGTAAAATTGGCCAATTGAACCATCTTTTAGTGTACAACCAGGGGCATTAGATTCTCCATCCTGAGCAAGTTTTCAAATTAGCGGTGTTTGTACATCATCCCACAGAAACTAGACAATGACTCCCCATTCTGCTTCTCAGCCCTTGGCAACCTCTAATCTAGCTTGTTTATGGCCTATTCTCAAGATTTGTTATAACTTGAAACAATTCTTGTCTCTGACTTAGAATTTTTTTCAAGGTCCATGTCTGTTAGAACAATGTAATCCACTCTATTGATTCTTCTGGTTGAACAATCTTGTCTATATCATTTTACATAGTGGATACCAGGGTTTTCCACATTTTGGCTCTTGTGAATACTGTGATGAACATTGGCATACAAGTGTCTGCTTGAGTCCCTGTTTTCAGTTATTTGGTTATTTACCTAACAAGAATTTCTAGGTCAGAAGGTAATTCCATGTTTAGTATTTTGAGGAACTGCTAAACCATGAACTGTCCCTGGAGGTAGTTCTGTGGATGACTTCTTCCTGAGGTCTTTTGGATATACCCACCCTGCTCCTCCCCCCCCCCACTCCTGCCTAGATGATAAAATCACTCCTTGGAGTTTTATACTTGAACAGCACCTAAGAAGGTCATATCTGCCTCCCAAGTATCTAGATCAAGAAGTCCTACTACCCACTTGGATGGTCCAGATTCTTTCTTACCACTGAAAAGCTTAATCAGTCCTCCTCCCAAATCAAATAATAACTTGAATATCTGCCCTATTAATAACTTTAGATTTTGGAGGTGATGACTCTATCCATTGGCAGAGAATAGAAACCACTGGCAGAAAATGAGAACCATGTTGGAGCTCTTCAATAGAATCTCGTTACCTTCTCAGGATAATTTCTGTTCACTAAAACATTTCAGGAAGGTGCCCAACTTGTCCAGGGTGACCTGCCCAACTTCCATTAGGCAGCCAATATTAAGCCTTGAGTGCTCATCTGTGATTCTTGAATCTTTCTAGGCTTTGTCCTTGATCCCTGCGGGTAGATCTGTCTGGTGATTAGGAACAAACTTTAAAATTTTCACCCTCTTTTAAAATCAAGACTTGAGTGCTTTTATCACTTTTCTAAAGTCCTTTGTCATTTCTGGTAAAAAATGTTCCCAGAAAGAGCTATGTGAGCTACTAAGGTGTCTTTGATTAAGATAACTTGGTATAATCTTGAGCACATACCAATAGAGAAGTGGGATGTCCCAAGACCTCAATACTCATAAGTAGGCTGGCCCTCTTGTAGGTCATCCTCAAATATAAGCTGTGTATATACCTTCATCTGCAGGCATAGTGTGCCTAAGTCAATTGGCCATACAGAATAGGGAAGGCTTGCAAGCATCAATACTCAAGGATCTCTCCTATAACTAAATATGGAGCATCCTTATCCCTGGGCACATGCACCTCAGTGCTCAGAATCTCCAAGGAATTACTGTCCCTCTTCAATCTGTATTCACTCTTCTAGGAAACCTCTGGCCCTAGTAGGTTTGACTACTGCAGAGCAGGGGAAGCCAGTCCTTGTGCTGGTCAGATGAAGTTGTTGACCAAGAGACAAAGAGGATGATTAAGCCCCTTGCACTCCCAGAGGAAAGAAGGCAGTTGGGAGGGGGGTGGGCAGCACAGACTAGAATCTGTTTCAGGTGTCCCCTGCTGGTCTGTATTCTGCAGTCAAGTGCCCACATTGCTGGAGGCTAGGCTGTGATTCTGCTTTTGTGGGTTCTGGGTGGGTAGGGGCTATGAGAGCAACCTGCGGGTCAACCAGGTTTTTCTTCATCAGGGTCACTTGTGATAAGCCTATTTTTCTGGATTTCCTTTAGTGTGAATTGTAATCAAAGAGTAAACTTAGGTAAAATCCTTCTGACTTAAGTGTCTATCAAGGACTTTAAGCATCATGGCTTTTGTCCATTATAGGCTCTGAAATTTCATTTGTGCCAGGTAGCAGTGGAGTTGACAAAATGGCTTCCTTAACTGGCTTATTAGGCGATTCAACTTTGCTATTCATGTTACAATGGGTATATCCTATAGTAGGTCTTAAAATACAAACTGAAGCTATTCCTGGAAAACTCATCAGATTTGTCAAGGTCCCAGGCTATGACTAGACTGTCCCCTGTTTTGTCTTAGAATGGAAAGTGTGAATGCTGCTGTGCCCCCACATCCTGACCCTTTTAATTCTTAATCCCTTGCTGCCAAGGAAGGAAATGAACTGCAGAAACCACTTTATCCTGTTGCATGGCAGTTTTAAAAGCTTATAAGGAAGGTTTTGAGACTTGCATAGTAAGCACAGTATAACATGAGCGCAGCATGATCTCCTGGGTTCTGCATGCTGTTCTGCACCAGATGCTGTCCTGATATCCTCTGAGCCAGTTAAGGTAGTGGGTATACTGGAGGGATCATGGGATGCTGCCTGGACTAAGCAGATGGCCTTATAACACCTGCTGATCCAGCAACCACTGAGCATAGAAAACCACCAAAGCAGGGTCACCAGGACTGTTCCACCCAGGTTGGATCTGGGAGGGGACTTCTCCCAAGCTCTGTTTAGCTGAGAGCTGGGTACTCTTAAGTCAAAGAGCATGCATCTCCAATAGTTAGAAGAGGAACGGTAAAGTATGCTCAAAACCGAATGCACTTTGAGACCGAAAAAATCCAGCCACTTTATACTGGTAGCAGTTTTAGTCAGGGTATCTTACTGATGCGTGGTCTGAGTAGATGATGATCCAGGGGCCCTGCAGCTCTTCTTTGCAAAGTCCAGAACTTAATCTGCAGATTTTATAGACCAAGAGGACCATGCACAGATCCTGTAATGCCACCTGCACCTGAGTGGGAGAGGGAAAGAAATTAGGTTATCTTTACTAGTTACCTAAACAATTCTAGGGAAGATCAGAACAAGCCTTCCTAAATTCTGGTTGAGGCGTGCATTAACCTCCACGGGGCCTGTAACTGTAGCCACAAGGTGGGGGGGAGGTGGGGGCGCGTCACTGTGTGGACTTAAACAAGATGAAGGGCCAAAGATGGAGTTGGTGCTGTTAACACTGCCGCACCAAGCTCCCTAGACAAGGTCATGCTGGTGTCCAGAGACAGGACCACTTCTTGGGCAGGATCATCTTAGTGCCTTGCTACTCTGACCATCCTCTCTGGCCCATCCAGCTGTTGTGCCGTGGATGTGGCTGGGAGGTTCTTGGCAGGGGGCTGGGAGTCCTTTGTTCTAGTGTTTTCTGGCTAGATGTGGTAAGCAGGCTCTCCTCCTGTGCCAGGTGAGCAAGGGGCAACCTAACCATGAGGCAGATTCAGGGCCAGCAGAGAACGTGCAGCTGGAAGAGACCTACCTGCCCAGGCATACCCCTGAGATGCTGCATTAGATATCCAGTGTTCCAAGATAGGGCTTGGAGAGGAAATGGTTGCTATTATGGGCCCATCCTGACCTTACAGAGTCTTTGGTGTGGAGAGGAGATTCCAGGGAGGTTATTTTGAGTGGTCATCAGATCAGAGGAAGGACCATGCACAAACCAACTCTAGGGAGACTGGAGGGACCAGCTGGAAGGCTGAGGTTATCGGAGCCAGATCTCAGGTAGTGTTCTGGGAGACAGTGAGGAGGTTTCCTTCACAGAAGGAATATACCCTTTCAAGTGCAGATTCCATATTTAACCTTGCATCCTCCTGTTCAAAATCAGCAATTGCCCTGACCTTCTACCGTGAAGTCCAGGAGGTAGCCAGCAGGCTGGTCACTGACCGGAAAGAAGCAAAGGCTGAGTTTGCTCCGTGATGATCTCCACTGGGGAGGGCCCTGGGGGCTTGAGAATGACCTGCTTTTTCTAGAAGCAGCAGCAGGGCTCTCCTGTGAGTCTTGTCAAAGAGCAAAGGGGTTATACAGGAGTCTAAGTAGGTGAATTCTTTCAGGAGACAAGAAGAGAAAGGAAGACTGGCCTATGCACAGTACCGACATTCCTCGGGAAATTGGACACTGGTGTATTTCTCCCAATACTGTATCTTCGGTGGGGCTGTCAGCCACCAGGACTGGCTCCTCCGTCCATTACCGGTGGGGCTGGGGGGCTGAGAACGAGCTTGTTGATGAGCACGCCAGCCTGGCTTCCTGGGGCCTGGGTGTGGGCTCTGGGATATGGGACAGAAGATAAGGGAGCTGGATGGGAACAGTCCCTTGGACTTGGGGTGAGTGGAGCCATCCCAGGAAGCAACTTTTTTTGGTAGAAATCCTTCAACATCCGTCATTTGGTGCCTGCCCTTTCTCATAACTGACGTCAGTTATTCCCCAACACAAGTATAACTTCTCCAATCACACCTTGGTAAGAGATGTTACATCAGAGCTTGACAAATGTATGCAGTGAACCTGGAGCCACATGGGAAGGTCAGGCGCTGCCTCTTTTGCCGACCCTTTGACAAGGAAGTGAGGGTCTTCCTAGGCTGGGAGGGGTCCCTGTGTCTTGGAGGCGTGGTTTCTGTCTCCAGGCCAGGGGGGCTGGCTACTGTGCTCCTTTTACATCATGAGAAGCTATGGGCTAGAGCCTGCCTCTTGCTGGTTCCATGCAGCTGCGCCATTTTGTTCTCTCAAATGTCCAGCTTAGTTCCCCTTTCTTTCCTCTAATGGGGTGGTGTCTGTGTCACTTTCCTACAAGTCTGCCGGCCATAGGGTGCACAGGATCCTTCCAGGGTGGCAGTGAGAGACCAGAATGTTAAGCTTCCACGGGCTTCTGTGCACCTAGCGATGGTTATACCCCAAGGCCACCAGGTGGTGCTAAAGGACTCCCCTCAGCCAGCGGCCTGGTAGAACAAGGAGAGTCATGGGCTTTTTGGTGAAAGAATGGGTTTTGAGGACATCAGTAGGGGGAGCCTTTCCTCTGTCTCAGCATCTTTTGCTCTTGCCCTTTATCCATTTAGAGAAGTCTTTGTCCTCTGTGAACCACCCCACCCCATCTTTCATACCAAGCTGGCAGACCCCTCAACCTATGGGATGCCATGCATGTGTGGGGAGCCCAGGATCTCCCCAGGGATCCAGGTGTCTCTGTCCACCTCCCAAGTTGGGGGTATGCACTAAGCAGGTAAACTCCTTTCTCAACAGATGGTTGACTGTGAACATTTTGTGATCTTACTCATGTGGCCTCACAAGTTTTTGAGATTTTTTTTTTTTCCAAATACTAACATAAAACCCCAGAAAATTAAGAACCAAATTTAGAAATTGAGCTTGGCAAAGGCAAATTGGTTCACAATAATAAAGGATAAGCTGCCAAGCAAACAGCTTAACAGGACAGATCACAGTAATCCGTGAGGTAGCAGTCAGCACATCTTAATTTGGTTCTAAGCCTAACTCTTGAGGATTCAGTTGTCTTGACCAACTAAAGGGACATGTAAGGACAAGCAGAAAAAGCATTCATATAGCATCCTTACAGAATGTCTGAACTACTCCTCTGCAATTAATTATCCTCCTGATCTAAGAATGTTAGCATTTTCCCCCTTTCAAACTCTGCTTAGCTACTTCTGATTTGGAGACCAAAGTTTCTTCGAACATTGGTGTCTGTGTGTGTGTGTGTGTGTCCTTTCATGCACTAATAGGAGACGTGGTTCACTGAGATTCGCGCTTTTGAGAGGGGAACCTACTGGCTCAGACTCTGGGAGGAGCAGGATGGGCTTGGGGACAGGCATGCCTGCGCCTGTGCTCAGTACCGGCCAGCAGCTCTATCCTTGTTCCTATGGCCACCTCACACTGGGAGAGCCACACTTCAGCAAAGCAGATGTACGTGTGAAAATGCCACTGGGGAGCAAAGCTGAGGCACTGCAGCCTTTTGGGGTGGGCGTGGAGAGAAAGGAAAGTTGAGGAGCCAGAGACCTGCTGGGTGTACAGGGATGAGAGGGCTGGAAAGTCCAAGATGAAGGTGCCAGCAGATCTGGTTCCCGGGGGGGAGCTATTGACAGGCAGACAGCTGTCCTTTCCAGTGTCCTCAAATGGTGGAAAACAAAAGATTTCTGGTCTCCCTCTTAAACACTAATCCCATCATGGGGCGCCCCCACCCTCATGACCTCATTTAAACCTAATCACCTCCTGGAGTCCCACCTCCTAATGCCAGCATACTTCGGGTTAGAGCTTCATATGAGGTTTGGGGGAGAAAGACGTGAACATTCAGTGTGTAACAGTGTATCACTGGATTTTGAACTTCACCTACTCACTGTAATCCTATAGCTTCACCCAGACTCCTCAATTTGGCTTTCTAGAGAGCAGATCCTGGGGCAAGGCTATGAGAGCAGAAGTTCACTTGGTAAGTGGTTCCAGGAAGCATGAGTGAAGATGTGAGGAAAGTAGGAATAGAGGAAAGGAAGTCGAAGGTGGTGTGGTTATAAACGGGTTTACTGTGAGGATTAGGGTGGGTTCAGTCCTGCTGGGGAGCCTCTGGTACACAGTCCATGCAGAGCACACCCGAAGAACCACTTCACCCAGCAGGAGGATGCTCAATGACTGTCCTGCCCTCAGTGGTTGGGGGTGGGTACCCCTAGGGGCATTACTTCCCTTGAGGCTTCTAGTTTGCATTTGGGTGTTTGTTTTATACATAGGCTTCACGTCTAGCATGGGGCTCGAACTCACAACCCTGAAATTAAGTCACATGCATTTTTTTTTTTTTTGACCAAGTTCAGGTGGTGCCAGAGACTGCCCTCAGGCAGACAGAGGTGGGCACTTGAGGTGGGGAAGTTGTGGGTGTGCCGGAGGTGCCTCCTGAAAGGACTGGTGGGGTATGGAAGGAGGGCCTCATAAATCTGATTCTTCCCATACCTGAGAAACGTTGAGTCTGTCCCTGCTGCTTCTTGGTGGTTATGCTGTATGCAGAGAAGATGAGGAAGGCAAAAGACTGACCTGGGAATAACACCTGTGAAAAGACCAGGGAAGAGGCAGGATTATGCAGAGGGAGAGGTCAGACCATAATGTGAACCTGATGGTCTCTGTTAGCCCAACAGCCTGTGGCAGAGACCAGCTTAAAAAAATCCCACGTAGGACCAGAATGGCTAAGCAGGCCCAGTGGTTGGCTTAGGGCTACCCTAGGAGCAAGAGCTAACAGCTGGAGGTAGTTAGGTGACCACGCTCCTCACAACTGGACAGCACCTTTTGTGAAGGGGAAGCTGTCTAGTGCATCTGAGTCTACGAGTGATAGGTAGCAGCAAATCCCTGATCTTTACTGCTGTAACTGGTCTTTAAGGA